>NW_025783775.1:0-26438 GCF_021130785.1 Homalodisca vitripennis
AATAAATAATTATTTATATATATATATATTATATTATATTATATATAGTACAGGGTGTTCTGAAGAATAGGTCGCCCATAAGTCAGGGCGATGATTCCTCACAATCCAAAATAAGAAAAAAAAAGTAAGTCCTAATTAACATAGGTCCGAAAATGGCTTAGTTACCAAGTTTAATACAGGGTGAAAGACTTTCGTACTGAATTTTCACGTTCCCTGCTGCAACGAAGCACCTACGGGTATTTGTTGGGCTGTTAATTAAGATGGCTACAATTTAGGTCGTACTTTATTGTTAAAATTAACTGAAAAATTGAATAAATAACCTCGTTTTCCAGATTCATGTAGCTACAGTAATTTTTAAGATATGTGACGAAATAACCGCGAAAACTATGGTTATCCCGAAAAAACAAGTTACGCATTTAAGGTTTGAAAGCAGATTTACTATGTGTAAATGTACAATAAACACAATAATATTTTTTTCACGGGTAACTTGTAGAAAATTTAATTTCGCAAGAGGAAAGATGTAAAATATAGTCCTATAATAGGACAAACTGGGCAAACTTTAAAAAAATAATCCTTAATTACCATACAAAAACGCATATTGAAAAATAGGACCAAAATCTGTTAAGCTCTCTTACAAATGTAATATTGAAATTTAAAAACAGCTGCTTTTATTAAAACAAATTAATGGAGTTACTATTATTTTTTTATAACAAGTTAAATATTTTTAACAATCCTATACATTATCATACATAAAAAAAGTTTATGCTTGAATTATCATTCCAACAAAAAAAGTTACACTTTGTCCTAAAAAAAACTATACCACGTCAACAGTAGATGTTCAAAATGGTTTCCCCTCATTCAAAAAATACAAGCATCCAGCCGTCTTCTCATAGACTGCCGAACCTCTTTCGAAGATCCCAGGGTTGGTCTCACGTAGTCCCTTTGAATCCCGTTAACAATCTCCTTATTCGCAACTCTTCAGATATGGTATCCACAGGCGAGTCGTAGACAAGCGTCTTTAAATGTCCCCATAAGAAAAAGTCTAGAGGATTGAGGTCAGGTGACCTTGCAGGCCTTGCTACTGGGGCTCCTCGACCAATCCATCTGTTTGGATATGGCTTCATTTAAAAATTCTCTTACTTGTAATGTGTAATGAGCTGGAGCTCCATCCTGCATGAACCACATGTTGTTGCGTGTGTATAGTGGCACATCTTCGAGTAAACTCATTCAGATTAGTCGTCAAGAAATGTAAATAATTTTCACCATTGAGCGTATCAGGTAAAAAACTAATAAAAAAATTTTATCACCCAGAATAGCAGCCCATACGTTTATAGAAAACTGATATTGGTGACGGTTCTCTGAAATAGCACGTGGATTTTCAATTGCCCACATGTGAGTATTGTGGGTGTTAAGAATAGCCATTCTTGAAAATTTTGCTTCATCAGTAAAGATAATGTAATTTAAAAAAATGTGGATTTCTGCACCTTTGGATAAGCCATTGGCATAGCTGAACACGAGGAAAGTAATCTCGAGGCAAAAGAGCCTGGACCCTTTGATAGTGATAAGAATGCAACTGCTGCTCGTGTAAAATCTTCCAGACAATTGAATTACTAACACCGGAAATCCAAGGCTAGTTCTCTAGTACTTCTTCCAGGATGATTCTCTATTTCGTCCAACACGCCCTCCTCCAATTCAGCTGCACACGTTGTACATGGCCGTCCTGATCTACCAACTTTTCCAGATTTAAAGGTTCCCGTCTCGCTTAGCCTTCTATGAATGGAAGAAAACATTTTATGGAGTCGGTAACTGTCTATGAGGAAAATGTTCCTGATAGAGTCGTCTAGGCCTGACGACTGTTGCAATGTGCGAAGACCGTACATTAAATGCATGTCTGCAATTTCACCATTAGTGTACATAATATTCATATTACCTGCCATGATGAATAAGATATTATTAGCTATCAAAAATTAACTTCAACGGCACTCGCACTAACTTGTATTAAAGTTACAGATCAACACACGCAACTTAATGAGCAATGGAAAAATAGCTGCTTGTAATGTTTATTTAAATTATTATAAAACAATGTTACATTGTTAAAACATATGTTTTAAATAGAAATTATTTTGTTTCTCAAATCAAATATTTTAATAAAACAGCTGTTTTAATTTCAATATTACATTTGTAGAGAGCTTAACAGATTTTGTCTATTTTTCATGCGTTTTGTATGTAATTAAGGATTATTTTTTAAAGTTTGCGTTTGTCTATTATAGACTTATTTTACATCTTTCTCTTCGAAATTAAATTTTCTACAAGTACCGTGAAAAAATATTTTGTGTTTATTGTACATTTAACATAGTAAAATCTGCTTTCAAACCTAAATGTAACTTGTTTTTTCGGGACCAAGTTTCGCGTTATTTCGTCACATATCTTAAAAAATTACTGTAGCTACAGGTCTGGAAACGGTTTTATTCAATTTTTCAGTTCATTTTACATAAAGTACGCTAAATTGTACATCTTAATTAACAGCCAACAAATACCCGTAGGGCTTCGTTGCAGCAGGGGAACTGAAATTCAGACGAAATCTTTTACCCTGTATAACTTGGTAACTAAGCATTTTCGAACCTATGTTAATTAGACCTTTTTTTCTTATTTTGATGTGAGGAATCACGCCCTGACTTATGGGCACCTTTTTTCAGAACACCCTGTATACAGGGTGATTCATGAAGTTCTCCCCCCACTTCTACAGCACATTGTACTAGTAAAAATAATGAAAAAAAATGTTATATAAACATAGGTCCGAAAACGCTTCGTTAGTGAGTTACAGCTAGCGAAAGATTTCGCCTGAATTCCTGGGTAAAGAGTAAAATAAAGCCATACTGAACTTTTGGAAAGGTTTAATTAAGTAAGAAATATCGTTGGAATCTTATGTATTTTTACCTGATAAAGCTAATAAAAATAGGTTTTCAGAACTGTACCTGTAGTAGTTTTTGAGGGGATTCAGGGTTAAATGCAAAAAATTGGGGCACGAAACAATGTTTTTTTTAAGTTTTGATGTACAATAACTTTGTTAAATTGGTAATAAATTACATAAAATCAGCAAACATTAATTGTAGAGAATTTAATTCTGAGAAAATTGATATAATCAAAGTATAAAATAAAACAGAAATAAGTACCAAAAAATTCGATTTTATTCAGTATAATACATTACTAGTTTTAAGCAAAATTAATCAGGTTGGGCCAACCGTACGCACCTTTTTATAATAGATGTTCGAAAATGAGGCCATCATTATCAATACATTTTGCAGCACGTTTGTGTGTATTGCTTTTGTTGCGTTTCTTTAATTTTTCAGGACTTCCCTGTAATCTGCACAGCCGAATCCATAATACGGGCAATTAATTCATCACGAGAATTCACTTTTGTCTTGTATACAATGTCTTTCATCCATCCCCAGATGCAATAATCCAATGGAGATAGATCTGGTGATCTTGGTGGGCAAGGGTGAGGCCCTCCACGACCAATCCAGTGTCCAGGGAAATTGATGATTTAAGTAAGCAGAAACGGCACGTGAAAAGTGGGGAGGTGCTCCGTCATGCTGGAAGTACAAATTTTGTCTGAGATGTAAAGGAACATTCTCTAACAACTGCGGCAACTCTTCTTGAAGGAAATGCAAATAGAACTCAGCATTTAGGCGTCCAGGTAATATGAAAGGTCCAATCAGCCGATTGTGCAAAAGGCCACACCAGACATTGACGCTAAAATCGGTGTTGAAAGTTCTGTTCCACTACCTCATGTGGATTTTTCTTCTGCCCATGAGTGTTCATTGTGCAAGTTATTGACACCATCCCGAGTGAATTGTGCCTCATCCGTAAACAAAATACGCTTGTAGAGTTGATTATTAATATTCAAAAAGTTGCAAACCTCCAAGCGAAGCGGACCATCCCCTAGCTGTAGATGTTGAACCTTTTGTTTATGAAACGGATAAAATTTGTTTCGATTAAGTGACCTCCACACCGTTGACTGCGAAAACTCCTATCCGCCTAGAAATACGTCGTTGTACTTACACCTGGACTGCGATGCGATGAACAGCATTAATAACAATATCATCATCAAGTTGGACAGCTCGTTCATAATTGGTTCTAGTACTTGGTAGTGATCCTGTTTCCCCGAAGAGTACGAAAAAGTTCCTGAAATTGTTTTGGTATCTGGAATCCTCCTATTAGGGTAACGTAGTTCATATTCTTCTACAGCAGCTCTAGCATTTACCATTACAGTAACCCAAAATAAAAACCATATCAGCGTATTCCTCTGATGTAAATAAGTAGGGCATTTTTTCGCTGAATAAACAATCGAATTATAACTCACAGAAAAATTGCATTTAATAACACGATTCACAGAACCGATCTCCTGCTATAGCTTGCAAAACACCACTAATACACAGTTCTAACGTAACAGTACAGAATACCATTGTTGATCAGCTGTTATTCGTGCGTTACCAACTTAGAAATTAATAAAACAAAAAACTGCATTTCGATGATTAGTGAACAATAATGGGAAAATGTTTGCTTCATTTATTTTCGAACATTTGATGTAAATTTTTATTTAGAAAAAAAATACAACGTAATAAAACATGATATTTTTATTTACAAACAAATTTATTTAACAGTTAATCTTTGTTTTCTCAATTTATCTCATCATTAAGGAACATTGGTTTTGTTTTATTTTAACTAAATAATACCGTAAGGTATTTCTTTACAGCTAGTAATGTATTATACTGAATAAAATCGATTTTTTTGTACTTATTTCTGTTTTATTTTTAGACTTTGATTATATCAATTTTTTCTCAGAATTAAATTCTCTACAATTAATGTTTGCTGATTTTATGTATTTATTACCAATTTAACAAAGTTATTGTACATCAAACTTAAAAAAAAACATTGTTTCGTCGTGCCCCAATTTTTTGCATTTAACCCTGAATCCCTCAAAAACTACTACAGGTACAGTTCTGAAACCTATTTTTATTAGCTTTATCAGGTAAAAAATACATAAGAATCCACGATATTTCTTACTTAATTAACCTTTCCAAAAGTTCAGTATGGCTTTTATTTTACTCTTTACCACAGGAATTTCAGGCGGAAATCTTTCGCTAGCTGTTAACTCGCTAACGAAGCGTTTTCGGGGACCTATGTTTATATAACATTTTTTCATTATTTTTACTAGTACAATGTTGCTGTAGAAGTGGGGGGGAGAACTTCATGAATCACCCTGTATATACAGGGTGATTCGGTTAGTGTTACCGGCACTTTCTGAGCTGATTGTACTATAAAAAATAAAGAAAAAAGTTCATACAAAACATGGGTCCGGAAATGCTTCCTTACTGGGTTATGGCCAATTGAAGATTTCACCAAAAATTGTGTGCAGGAGGTCAAATGATGATTTGCCGCGTGTTTATGAAGAGATATTTATAGGCGAATGCAACTTTTTCTAACGGATTTTTAGATGAGAAATTGAATAAAGTTCATCTCATAGCTGTATCTCATTTAGTTTTTTTGTTATACTACAAAAAAACAGAAATAAAATAATTTTGAAAACACTTTTTTAAGGTTTAACGGACAATTATTTTGTTAAATAGGCATTTGAAGACCCACATTTTTACAAAGAAACTTGCAGAAAATTTAATTCTGAATAAAATTATGTTGCCACACGGCTATTAACAGCGAAGTATTAGTTTCTGGAATTTAATTTTACAACAAACATTCTACCAAGCAAGAAATACGTATTTAGTAAATAAACACCGTAATGTAATGATATAAGGTACACAAATAATTGATTAGCATACAATTGTAAATACGATTTTAATAGATTACTGCTCAACTAAAAAACAATAATACTATTACTTTTTAGGACTATCCAAATGGTTACATCATGTACCTACATATCTTTGTCACGTTAGCTTTACAGAAGGTAAATTATGTTTTTATAAGTTGGTATCACAAATCAGCTGTTCAACAATACACTGCAATTTATTGAGGAATCCAAATTATTTGTTACCAATTCTGTACTAGTTTAATGAGTGCAATTTAATACAATTAATTTACTACTCGTTTGTTAGTGAAGTGTATTTTAAAGTAACTTACTATCACAATTGCAATGCCTTTGTTATTTACAACGGAAGAATATGCCGACATGGTATTTGTCTTAGGCGTTTGTGACGGAAATGCAACCGCTGCTACTGCAGAATACCGAAGACGATTTCCTAATCGCAGAGTTCCAAACCCAAAAACGATCAGTGGATCATTTCGTACCCTAAGAGTAACAGGTAAACTTCCTAGTATTAATAATTATCGGGATCGCCCTGCCCAGAATAATGTAGATATGGAAGAGGCTATAATCATGGCTACTGAACGCAGTCCTGGTGTCAGTACACGGCGTCTTTCTAGGCGATTCGCAGTGTCTCAGTCTGAAGTATGGAGAACTTTGCGCAAAAATAGCATGTTCCCTTACCATAAACAACAAGTTCAAAGTATTCAACCAACAGATCCTCCTCTTCGATTGGAATTTTGCAACTGGTTAATTAGAAAACCGTCAACATCATAGAACCATTTTATTCACTGATGAAGCTCAATTTACCCGAGATGGCGTCAACAACCTTCACAATAAACACACTTGGGCAGAGGGAAATCCACATAGTACAATCGTGCGCAACTTTCAACACAGATTTAGTGTAAATGTATGGTGTGGACTCATTCATGATCGATTAATAGGACCATTCATTCTCCGAGGACATCTAAATTCCCGCATGTACCTAGAATTCCTTACAGAACAACTACCACTATTATTAGAAGATGTTCCATTAGCAGCAAGGTGCAATATTATTTATCAACATGATGGTGCCCCTGCCCACTTTTCCCATAATGTAACAATGCACTTAAACGAGCAGTTTCCCGGGCGATGGATTGGTCGCGGTGGACCACACACTTGGCCACCAAGATCACCAGATCTAACTCCATTAGATTTCTGTATATGGGGTTGGATGAAGAACCTGGTGTACCAGGAAAAAGTAAATACACGTGAAGAGTTAATAAATCGAATTGAAGATGCCGCTGCACAAATCAAAAACAATCGTGCAGCGTTGCGGAGGATAACTCGATCAATCAGAAAGCGAGCTGCTAAGTGTATTGAAGTACAAGGACTGATTTTTGAACACCTGTTATGAAAGTGGTACGTAGTATTATAAGCTTTAGATGAAAAACAATAATTTATTTAAAAACTTAATTTAAATTGCATCCTAATAAATCTTATGTGTAGGCTACTCTATGTCATTAAAATGCGGTTTTCCTTTGCTTTGGAATTTCTTGCTTGGTAGAATGTTTGTTGTAAAATTAAATTCCAGAAACTAATACTTCGCTGTTAATAGCCGTGTGGCACATAATTTTATTCAGAATTAAATTTTCTGCAAGTTTCTTTGTAAAAATGTGGGTCTTCAATGCCTATTTAACAAAATAATTGTCCGTTAAACCTTAAAAAAGTGTTTTCAAAATTATTTTATTTCTGTTTTTTGTAGTATAACAAAAAAACTAAATGAGATACAGCTATGAGATGAACTTTATTCAATTTCTCATCTAAAAATCCGTTAGAAAAAGTTGCATTCGCCTATAAATATCTCTTCATAAACACGCGGCAAATCATCATTTGACCTCCTGCACACAATTTTTGGTGAAATCTTCAATTGGCCATAACCCAGTAAGGAAGCATTTCCGGACCCATGTTTGTATGAACTTTTTTCTTTATTTTTTATAGTACAATCAGCTCAGAAAGTGCCGGTAACACTAACCGAATCACCCTGTATATATATATATAAGTAGATATGAATATGCCGGTTCTAGACCACTTTTGGGACAGACAGAAAAATCAATGTAAAATACTGTCCATTGAACCATAAACAAATCTAATAAAATCTAACAGGAAAGCACGAATGTTAAATAACCGAGTCTTTAGCTGTTTTACTGTTCAAATGTTTGCTTCTACATTTATAAGCTGTTTTAATGAAAAAATCAAAAAATCTTAATAAAAAATCTTTATTCTACAAAGTTAATTGTAACACAGTCTTTATCTTTTATAGTCTTCTTTCCAGTAACAATCAAGTGTAATTTTTTCATTTTTGTTTAATTCTTTAATCTTTTTTCTCATCCAAAACAGTCAAAAATCTGTTCGGCAAGTGTACTTTACAATCTTCCAACTCGGCAATTATTGTAAAACCCGAATTTATCTTTCATTTTCTCCAAATTCAAGATTCTATGTTTCTTCCTTTCTTCCAATTCATTTAACTTCTTATACTCTTTAAACTTGCATTCACCAATATCATTTAACTCTTTCAAGAACTCCATTTAAATAGAAAAAATTTAAAGACGGAAAAAATGAAATTTGCTAACAATCACTCGAGAAGTCGGGGAGAATGTGAGTAAAACCGCATTCTTTTCACGAGGTTCTTCGTTTAATTTCTCCAAATGTACTATAAAATCATCGAGGATTTCTGGCTTAAAATCGTAGACAAATTCAACATCCAGATAATGAAAAAAATACAGGTAATATCTTTTCATAATAAACGTGTGTATCGATACCTACAAACCTAATGTATTCTTTGAAAAGGAAAATAATTTTGTCAATGGTTCCAAGAGATAAGTAAAAAATTTTTATTCTGTTTTCTAAATTCTGTAACAAATTTTGTTTGTTTTTCACCTCCGTATTGTAATTTTGTAAGCAGATTATTCAAATGTGTTAGTTTATTTCGAAATTTCCTAGGTTTAGGTCTTTCGTACAAAATTAAATTACAATCTCTACAAACTAAATATTTTTTTATCAATAATTTCTCCTCTATTATAACACTTGTAACAGTTGGCATTATACTCTTCCATTTAAACAAAAAGATTTTTTTATAAATGGAGATTATGGAACTAAACTCCTGCCGAGATATAAATTTTTTAGCACAAATGTTTATGTTTATATTTCAACTACCGAGATAAAAAGAAATGATTTTATTTTATTATTCAACTATTTAGGATATTTTGTCTATGATTACAAAGATTATTCCGGAAGAAATCGAGATTTTTCATCAGCGAAAGAGTATATTTTTGAAGTTTTAGAAGGAATGAAAGAGAATAATATGAAATTTAGCAAATTATTTTTCTTAAATAAAAAATCTATTCTACTAAATAGTCATCAAACAACATGAACTTTCCAAAATCACTTCAGTTTCTAGCATTTAAAGAACTTACCACAGGAAATAGTTATAAAGACTTCTTTGAATTACCTAAATATGTTAAACAAATGTTGATATTTTCCTTAAGTGAAAACGAATCCTTAAATGAAAACGAATTCAGAGAACTTTTAAGTACTAAAAAGTGTTCAATGCAATTTATTACAGACAACTTAGATAGTATAAATATGTTAAATGTAATAGGAGATTTTAAATTAAATAATAGAAAAATAAGAAAAATATTCCGATTTTTACAAAATAAACTAAAACACCAACAATCTGACATTTTTTCATCGCTTTTATGCTAAATTTCATTGCTTATTTGTTGAAATGTTAGGAAGACAATATCCATACTGGACAAGAAATATGCATACAGCTAGTTTTTTAACAAGTCTTTTGTAAACAACAAGATTTTATCAAAGGAATTTATAAGAGATCACGCTTTTGTTTGTTGTAGATTGGGATAAATTATATGGAAAAAAACATTTACGAAAACAGATATATTGTGTGTGTGTGGTTCTGACGAAGAAAAGAGAAACGTTTGCAATTCAGCAATTCATTACGATATAATGAAAGACATACAAAATGAATGATTGTGTCTTTGGTGTAGTGTTGTTAGTGTGCGTGTTTTGCGCTATGGGGAATCACATCACATTCAACTTCTACGGTGTCTATTGTTTTAGAGACTTGGCCCTGCACTGCTACTGTCCAACCAAGTTAATGGCTAGGAGCTGTAATTCGGGTCTTAGACTCTGGAATTTTTTTTTGTTCCCAAGTCTCAATTTTCTTTGGTAACTACTGTGTAGAAGTTGATGGAGAGATACAATTAGGGAATTTGTGTCGGGTGTTTTGTAAGTGTAATGTTGTATTAATGAACGATGTGAATGATGAATGTAATGAACGAATTAAGGAAAGAGAAGGAATTAAGGAATGAAGTGGAAAGGTGAGGAAGCAAATGGCGCGCCAACCACAGTTGTCATTACTCGGCTTGTTCTATAGTCATTACACTATGGCCACTCGTGTAAAGACTTGTCCCCAACCACTGAACGACAACCATGTCTTCCTCAATAAAAAGCGCGCCTGAAGCTCTGGGATTTGAACCCAGAACCTCAGGCTTTGAAGGCAAGCGTCTTACCAACTGAGCTACGGAGAGTCCTCGAAAGTTATAAGCTATATCTCTGCTATATAAGTTGTTCAATTAGGAGTGCTAGTTTACAAATTTATTAATAATTTTATATTTCAAAAACCACTCAACCGATTTTAAATGAAAATTTGGTACACATATAGTAAATACTTAACTCTTTCGACTTAACTTATCCATAAGGGTGAAATCATCCCCTATTTCTTAATATTCATAAAAAAATAAAAAAAATTATCAGAAAAATCTGAAACTTCAAAAACAAGCGAGTTCAACTTAAAATTTCATGAAAATAACAAAATTTTCAAAAACTACCCCAATCATCCCTTATCTTAAAACTCTTATATCTCGAGAACTATTGGAGCTTTTTTGCTGAAATTTGGTATATTAGGATCAGTAAATATTAAAGTATTTTTTAAAATCATAAACTTCCGGTCCAACCCTTAAGATGACCTTGGAATAGTTTTTTGTTAATATCATCCCCATTTTTTAAGATATTCTTTTGAAATTAAAAATGAATACTTATATCAATGTCTTTAACAATTCTGTAAAGTTTTAAAATTATCCGATGAATAATAGTGAAAATAACGTGATTTTTACTGAATTTCTCTAATATCGTTCTTAATCACATCATAGGCTAAAAATTTCTCAGAGACAACAACAACATAACAAATCGCGTTTGTAACAGCTTTTTGAAAATCCATATTGATAATTATATCGTTCTTTGAACCAGAAATATTTGTCAAACTCTTTGTTGTATCAATGACATAAATAGGTCTATTCGCTAAAAATTCTTTAGGATTGTAATACATTTCCTTATTATTACAGTAAACTTTCTTAAAATCTTGATACATCTGATACATGATTCTGAAAAGACCTCCGGAAATGTTTAAATTTTGTAATTCATCTGGATAATAAGAACCGTTCAATTTTACTCTGATATTTTTTACATCCAAACTATCAAACTTTGAAGGATTTTTTTCTTGATTATTCTGTCTATCTGTTTGAAAACCGATGATAACGAACTTGGGATTGAAGATATTTCTATAAATATTTGTGATATCGAACGAATAAGTTGTTCCGGAAATACCTTTTTGTTCAATACATTGCCAATCTAGAAAATTAAACATAATGTTTTGACTTTTTGTAATTTCATCAATCAACCTAATTTTACTCGTGGTTTTATAATCAATCATTGGAACTCTAATAAAAAAATCTGTAATTGTTATTTTTCCATCAACAGGCATAACATTTCCAGTTTGCAGTCTTCAGAATCACATCATCGTCTTCTGCTCTTATAAAACTTAGATAAAATCCTCCTTTATAGATCGGAATAGTAACATTTTCAAAAAATCCTAATCCAAAATGAGATAAATTTCCAGCTGCTTCAAAAACACCAAATTTAAAATCTGATTCAAAGCCATTAGAAGTTTGAGAAATAACATCACTTTTTGAATACGAAATAGTTCCTTTAATTGTGCTTAATTGGCCACAGTTTTCGACTTCTTCTATCAATTTATTGTGTTTTCTTACTTCAATCTTAGAAAATAAAAACGGTATAAAATTATCGATTAATCTAACATTATCAGTTTCCAAGATATGCTTGACCATCTTGTTTTGTTAAAGTTCCAGAAATATAAAACTGGAAGTTAGACGAGCAAAAGTTATCTCCAAAATCAATATTAAACTCAGTTCTTTTATTCGGTTCATTCAAATGTTGTTTACTAATTGGATAGAAATTTTTAAACTCCGCCCTTTCAATATCACTAGCATATTTTCTGTAGTCCGCCATTTAATAAGAGAAATTTTAAACATCGTTTATCATTTTTTCATCGATCTAATGTACGTTTTTATAAGAAAAGATATAAATTTTAGTAAAATAATTAAAAAGATTAGAGTCATTTTTAATGATCTACTTCGTCATATTCAGGATTCTCTTCCTTAAATTTTGCGATCTCGGTCACATATTTCAATAAAATCTGCACAGGATAGTAACCGCTATCTATAATATTGTTTCCAATCAACTGTATCTTTATTTTCATCCAAAAACTTTATACTCAAGTGTTGATAGAGACAAAGAACAGACATATGATCTTTTAATTGATAATGTATATTTTCTTGAATGAACTCTGATGATAAAGTTTGATATTTAGCAATGTTATACCAATTCAATTTGTTTACGTATAATCTCATCATATCTTCGGATAATTCATATTTTTGAGAAATGTCATCCCAATGTTCTTTTTTCAAATCTCTTTCGTGTTGCATGATAAAAAGATCGAAAGCACTGTAATGTCCCGCCATCTCTATTTATTAAGAAAAAATTTCAAAATCAAGTTTTTATAAATTGACTCTTTTTTGAGTTACATTCAGCACATTTTCCCGAAATTCTTTTAACTCCGTTAATGTTTGCATAGTATTTTATATCGTTTGTTGCAGTTTTTTCTTTACATCTCACACAATATATGAGCGCCATTTATATAAGGAAAATTAGTCATCGTAACCACCTAATCCATTAAATCTGTTATCAATATTTTCAAAAGTTTTATTAACATCTTCTTTAAATTTATTAAAGTTTTCTTCTAGTTTATTTACTTTATCGAGATATAAAGAGTATCGATCATCTATACTTTTAAGTAATTCATTATTATGTGTTATTTGCTCATTTAAACGTGTACCAAAATCTTCAAAAAAGTTTATTTTCTCATTGAAATGTGTATCAAAATCTTCCAGAATTTTGTTAATTACTTCACCAACTAATACATTAACACTATTTTTATATGTATTAAAGTTTTCTTCTAGTTTATTTACTTTATCAAGTAATTCACCAACATCGTCTACTGATCTTCTATTTCTGGCTTCTAACTTGTCATAGACTTCTGTTGTAAAATCTTTAACATGCTGTTTATGATTCTCATAATTTTGTTTTAGTTCATTAAACATTTTAATAGGATCTTCTAATTGAATCATTACAACAACATCAAATGGATTAATTCCTTTACTAACACCGCTAATTCTTTTTCCTTTAAAATCTAAGGCATTTTTAACATTCGGATCATGTAAATCAACAATATCGATGTTTTCTGATAATTTTAGAGGTTTCAAAATTTGTTCTTTAACAACAAACATCATGTTTGTCAATACCAGGTCGAACACCGACAATTCTTTTCTTATTAGCCAAACTAACATAATTCTTTTTCAACTTTGATCGCTTCAGTAATTTCATCAGCTTTTTCGATATGAGACATTAAATTGGTAAATAATTTTTTTACACCATCATCAACTTCTTTTTCCAATGTTTTTATTTTATCAGCAACTTCATTTGAACTCATGAAATTTGCAAGTTTTGTTATCATATTCTGCTTTAAAATCTTCAATCTCGACAGCAAACATATCTGAATCTGGAAGGCTTTGTAATAAATTTTCTAACTTGTTATCAAACTCATTTCTCAAACTATCAAAATTCAAACTATTATCTACATTTTGAATAATTTGTGTTCCAAATACGTCAAAAATATTTTGTGAATCCATATTTATTAAGTAATAATTTGTTAACAACTTCTTTAAAATCTTTACCAGTACTCAGTTCATTCAAAACAAAAACACATAAATGACCACAAATTGGGGGATCTTTATAGTCTTGAATCTGAGAATCATTGTAGTAGACGCTTGATTTTTTCAAATATTTAATCAATTCTATAGGTGGTTTGTCCTCAATTCTTCCATACGAATCAAAATAACATGTATTCTTATCATTTTTATAATAACAAACCCAATGCGTTCCACTTCCCATAACCGAGTCTAAATTCACAATTCCACATTCAAATTTCTTAACTTTTTCAGGTAATGTATCTCTCATGAAGATTCCTCTAAAAATGTTTAATGTTTTTGCAGATTCCTTCCAATTCTCCGAATGTTAAAGGTTCAAATTTTTTTTCCGATGTTTGATTTCACGTAATTCAAAGTTTTTTCATCTAATCCAGATCCTGTAACATCTTCCAACTCTTTATCTAACCAATTTAAAATGTTTCGAACAATAGGAATCACATCTTTTTTAACGATTGGAGCAGCTTTAACGAACATAAGGAACAACATTTTTAACAACTGGAATATTTTCTCCAAAATCTAATAAATCTTTCAAAAGTCCACCATTTTTGAGTTCTTTCAACTGATTATAAGAAAATTCTATTCTGGTTTCTTTATTGTTTTTCTTATGTTTTTCGAGTTTATTGTATTGTCTATTTGTTAAAAATATCTTATCTTCGCCATTTTTTAGTTGATCTATTTTAAATTGAATACTAACGGGTATTTTCTTCTTAAAAAGCGGATTTTATTTTTTCTTTCTGATTTTTGCTGAAGTTTACGTTCACCTCCATTTATATAGTTAAAATTTCAAGTTCTCTCTTCGATTCCCATTCCTAGTTTTCTCTTCAAAAACATTGCTCCAGCTGTTGGAAGCGCAACAAATCTTTCACCTAAACTAGCATCTTTTGATAAAAATCTATCCATTGCCTTATCTTGCAAAACTTTATCTGCGATATGTCTGGAATTTGTGTCTCTATGTTTTGCATAAAAAAATATCGTGTTCCATAGCAGCTTGATCTAATTTATTTATACCAGGATCTCCTCTTTTTAGTCTTTTTTCGAGTTTTTGTGCCAGGCCCCAGATACTGATAAGTTGGTACGTGTAATTCAAAAGGTAAATTGTTGATAAAATCATTCAAAAGTCCACTACCCTCAATCATAGATGAACTTATTGCCGGCAAAACTCGTTTTAAATATTTAATTCCATCAGGTTTTTCAATAATTTCATCAAGTTTGTTCGAAATAAAATCTTTAATCGCTTTCTTTTCGTTCAAAAAATTGTTGTTTCCAGCCTTTTCTTGAGCATAAATATAATTAATAATTCCATCGAGTTTTGTCAAATCGTCGATATATCTGTATTCAATCTTATTATCACTGTATTTTTCTCACACCTGATCCTTCGATTCTTTTTTCCCAAATTGGTTTAATCAAATTGAGATATTTTTTACCTTTACTTGACTTTGGTTTCTTAGTTGATGGATCATTATTTTTGTAAATTGAATCAGATTTCCATAAAATTTCAGTATACTTTTTCAAGTCTTCTTCAGAATATAAACCGTCTTTTGGAACATCAGTGCCTGTTAATAATCTCCATAAACCTTGAGTTCCTTCATATGTTTTTTCATTAATAATGATATCATTATGCTCAAAATTCACGGGCAAATTTCCAATCATAAAACTTTTCTTTTTTCTGTCCCAATACAAACCAAATTTATCATCCTTTGCTCTAGGAAGAAATTTTTTACCAATTTCACCAATTATTATATCCGTTGTTCCAGGACTTATTGGTTCAACTATGGTAGAGTCTTCAATGATTCGAGGTCTAAATGGTGTTGAAGATGGTAATTTTGGCAATTCAAACTCAGATTCTGGTATCGAAATATCAGCAAATTGTCGTACAACTGGAACCAAATTCATCAAATTTTGATTATCGCTTAAAAACATTTTCAATTTTGCCCTCAACATTTTTTATTGCAGATGTTACAGGTTGATTAATTTTTTGAATAAATTCTTGTTCTTTTTCATCAATTCGAATCTGTTCTTTAAATTCTTTGATTAATTTCTTTTCTATTTGATCAAGTTTTTTTGCTTCTTCAGAAGTTACGTTCACCATTTAATTAGAAAAATTTTGAAACGTGGAACGTAAAAACGTGAACGTGGAACGTAAAAACGTGAACGTGGAACGAAAACGTGAACGTGGAACGTAAAACGTGAACGTGGAACGTAAAAACGTGAACGTGGAACGTAAAACGTGAACGTGGAACGTGAAACACGAACGTAAAACATGAACGTGAAACGTGAAACATGAACGTGAACACGGAACGTAAAACGTGAACGTGGAACGTGAAACACGAACGTGAAACACGAACGTGAAAACGTAAACACGAACGTGAAACATGAACGTGAAACATGAACGTGAACGAGGAACGTGAACGTGGAACGTGAACAGATTTACCGTTTTTCAGTTTGTTTTCATAATGTAAATAAAAAGTAAAGATAATGTAAAAATAATTGTAACAAATATTTTATCGAGACCACTGAGCAGCATTTATATTAGAAAATTTATTCAAATATTTACCATTTTTAGGCTTCAAAGTTAGATTAATTGTTAAAAATCCGTAGTCTTCCTTCCAAATTTTATCACACAACTCAATAAAGTGGTTAAAAACTCATATCAGATCCCACATAATTGTTATAAATCTTTCTCGAATAGTGATCATCTTGCTTAAAAAATACACAACATATTCAGGTTATTTCTAATAACTTGTTTATCAACCTTTGAAAAGCATTGGGAAAGATAGATACAAGATATGTTTTTTGTGACGGGACATTACGAAATATTCCTTAATAACGTCTTGATTTTCTAAAATACAATCATCAAAAACGATTTATTAAAAGAATTCGGTTTACATTCGCTTAATGGAACTATGTCCTCGGAAGCATTATAAAAATGTGATATTTTTTTTGTTTAAGTTTTTCTCAATATTTTCAAATCTTTCTTGTAATTTTTTATAGGCGTCTTGTTCTAAAGATTTACTAAAAACATACAAATTGGAATAAGGAATCAACCTATTGTAGATTAAAATTCAATAATAAAGTTGTTTTTTCCACATCCACTTGAACCAACAATTAACAATCTGATTGGTTGATCTTTCTTATTTTCTTCAAACGTTTGAAGTTTTATCTGATCTTTTTGCTTTAAAAATTTCTCCATTTTTAAATAGAAGATTTTCATCTTGAAGCAACGCTTGCGAAAATGAAGCTGTTCAAGTTGACTTCAGAAAGCTCTAAATTAGTTTTAAACTTGGAACATCCTATACACTTAGAGGAAGAATCAAATTATTTTATCGGTTTAAGCGGCTTTTATTCTGATAATTTTGTAATAAATATTAGTGAAAGTTCTCCTTATTGTATAGGATTTAGTGAGAAGAACATAACAAAATACTATGGTTTAAACAAAAGGATATTATACTTTCGATCAAATAAAAAATTCCCTTAAAAATTATCTGAAAACATTCAAACAATCAGATAAATCTTTAAACTTTGACGAAAACAAGTTTGAAATGCAAAAAAATTATCTCTCTAATAAAATTCAAATAAAATCACCAGTAAGAATAATGTTTTCAGCAATTATTGTAGATTTATTAGGGTTTGTTCAAGAAACTATTGAGCCAAATCAGGTATATTTAGGAAATAAAACGCCAAAATTTAGACCGTTTGATGTAATTGAAGTGCACTGCAATCTCGTTGAACCTAGTTTTGAAAATCATACCGAACATTTACACAAAGAATCTGAAATTTTGTACACATTTTTCCCAAATGTTGCTTATGGATCAAAAATCAGTGAAAAACCTAATGAAATCGATTATATTCCAATTAGAAAAAATATTAAAAGAATTCAAAAAAATCGTTCTAACTATACAAGACTCTGAGGGAAATTTAATAAATAATGAGAGTAAAACAACAATATATTTAAGATTGTCGAAAGAATGATGAATCAAGGGGGGAACGAATCGTTCTTACCTTCAAAACTTTCAAAACGAGTTGATAATGATGATAAATACCAATACTTTTATCTAAAAGATAAGGTAGCCCTCGAGGGCCACCTCACAAATATTCACAAAAAAATACGAATAAAGACAATGTTAAAGAAAAATATAAAAAAAGCTTCGAAAACATAGATTCTGACAAGGGTATCGAATCGCGCGACTCTTACAAAAAAACACTGTTTTTATCAATGAATCTGGACTTTACACTCAAAATAAAAATTACTAGTTAAATTTTATTTCTATCTAAATGGAGTCAGTTGTAGACCTACTCAATAATCAACTAAAAATTCAATAACAAACATATCTTTACGATTGTTGACGAAAACAATGTGATCTGGTTTAAGGCTAAAGACGTAGCAAAAATTCTAGAATATGAAAATACTATGCAAACGATCAGAATATAAACGTTGACGAAGATGATAAAAACTTCTATTTTAATCTAAATATAAGGGGGGCTATAAATAGCTTACCTTCAAACTTCCAAAATAACACTGTTTTCGTTAATGAATCTGGACTTTATTCTTTAATTTTGAGATCGCATAAACCAGAAGCGAAATTGTTTTTAAAAATTGGGTTACGAAAGAAGTATTACCTTCCATTAGAAAATATGGTGAGTACAAACTCAAAAACGAAAATAAGCAGTTTTAAAAGATGAAATAAAAACAGTTACAAATTTCAGGTCAAATGAAATCCTTGAAAATAGAGAATCAAGAATTGCGAATGGAATTAATGAAGAGAGATATGGTATGTAAAGATTTTGATAAGAAAAAAACACCATGTTTTTGTGTTAATTAAGAAGAATCACATGTGGGAATATCCTTATTACGTTATCAGAGCTCAAAAGAGAGAAATACCGAAAAGATTGAAAGAACTTGAAATTGATTACCCAGAAATGGAAATTTTATTAAGACAAGGAGATCCAAATAGTATAAATCTCTACAACCAAATGAAAGAATCTTTGAATATTTTTATACAACGGAAATCATTTTACTACAAATATGGCAGAATCTCGACTGATTTATAGAATATCTAAATTACACGATGAAAATGTTTCTAAATTTTACTAAAAACTCTCGATTTATTATATTTTGTTTGTAAATGTTTAGCATAAACTAGGTAACCATTGTAGAATTCTTTTTTCATATTCACAAGGCATTTCGTTTTTATAACTTTCGCTGAAAATTTTTTTAGCACAATCTTTGCAAAAAGCATCTTTTCTATCTTTTACTATACTGCCAGTTATTAAATTCAGAAATATTTTTAATTTCTTTACAAAAGTAACACTTTTTCTCTTCTAAAGTTAATTTGTTCATTTTATCATATAATTCCTTACAATAACAGTCTTTTCTATTCTCTTCTTGACACTTTGTACATTTCTTTTGAGACTCCATTTATATAGAACAAATTATTACACGATGAAAATGTTAAAACTCTTGAATTATGATATTTTGTTTGTAAATGTTTTTGATAATTATTTAACCATTTTATAGTTTCTTCCACATTCACATTGAGTATCTTCATAATATAATCTATGGTGATTCTTTCTTTACACAATCTTTACAATATGAGTCTTTCTTATCTCTACTATAGTGATCACTATTAAACTCTGAAATTTTTTTAGTTTCTTTACATTTAAGACATTCTTTCTCTTCCAAAGTTAATTTTTCTATTTTATCATACAGCTCTTTATGATACTTCCTATAACAATCTTTACAATTATAAATAATTCCATCTTTTCTACTCTTATCTTTATAAAATTCTTCAAAACCTTTTAATTCTTTGCACATTGAACATTTCTTTTGGGCCTCCATTTATATAGAAAAAATCTTTGACTTTCTCAATTCATATTCATAAAACTTTCCGGTTATTTTCTTCATTATTTAAATCTTTTATACTATAAGTTACAGGATCTGTGTTATTAATTTGATAAATCACAAAGATTTCTCTTGACCAATTGTTCTTATATTTGTTCGAAAATGTTTGTTTTTTACTAACAATTCTTACATGATCATTGACTTTAAATTTAGTTTTCGTGTGAATTTCTGGTGGAACATACTTAAAACCGACTCTAATAACTCTTTTTCTGCATCTTTATCTACGTCTTTAGGCTTCATTTTGATTGTGCTATGAACAGTATCGTTATATTTCTTTACGATTTTTTGAAGAATATCGATCCATTTAAAGTTTTTATTAATCTCAAAAATTACTTTCATTCTCTCATTTTGAGTTCTGTTATATCTCTCTACAATACTTGATTTCTCTTCGTTTTCAGTATGATAAATCTTAATGTTGTATTTCCTCAAAACATCGTTAAATTCTTTATTTTTAAACTCTAAACCCTTATCTGTATGAAGTAGGTTAGGAGGTTTGTGATTGATCCTTATGGCATCTTTTACTATATCTTCGAAAGCTTTTGAAATATCCTTGCCGTTTTTTCTTTTGATAGCTCTTGACCAAGCATATTTTGAGAAAGTATCAATAACATTTAACATATACTTAAATCCATCATTTTGATCTGAATAGTTAGACATTATAACTAAATCTGCTGCCCATAAATCGTCAATTCCTAATGTTATAATTTTTCTCTTTTTAAACTTTTTTCGTACTGGTGCATGAATTTCTCGAGCTTCAATCTCTATCTCATCTTTAGTCTTCAATTCTTGCTTAACAGGTTTTGGATTTGGATTCTTTATAAACTTACTCTTGTTTGTCTTACATTTTGAACATTTTGCAGCAATTCTATACAATCCATTTTGAGTTTGAACGATTTTTGAATCTATATTTTTCGTTTTCTTTTTACACTTGTGACAGTGAATTAAATCATCTTCCATTTACATATCAAAGTTTCCAAGTTTATTTAATTCGTCTAATATATCAGATTTTGCTTCATTTTTATAGCCATAAGGTACTGTATCGATCTTATTTTCTAGAACGATTCTCTTATCATCTTTAGCGTTCAGTGCCAGCTTGTTTATGGTAACTGTGTACAATTCATGTTTATAGCTTTTTATTACAGTCATCTCCCTAAATTCTTCTTTATCTTCGAACAAACATCTCTTTAAGTTTTCGATATTTATTGTTTTATTTTCAACGCTTCTCTTAATTCCTTTACACCTAACTGGATTTTTGTCTAGATATTTGTACGAGTACATCTTTGATCTTAAAACCACAAAATTCTTCTAATATCATCGCCGTTCAATTCGTCTTTTGAATTTCCCTATTACACCTTCTTATTTTTTAGTAGTGAAACATTCATGATCTTTTGGGATAGTCGCCTTCGTATCGAAATCATCTATAATTTTTTCTTTAATAATTTTTAAAGGGATCTCGTTTCAATTCTAGAAAAATAACTGTCTGTATCCATGTAACACAGATTCAAATCTGGATCAAACTTCTTTAAATTTGTTGTAATAAAACTCGTACATTAGCAATTTTGAGAGGTCGAGAACTGAAAATCCTATGTAAATCGGTTTGTTAAATTTAACCTTTTGTTTGTACATGTGACTCGCTATACAGTTGTCGTCAAAGATATTGAAACATTTGAAAATTCGTTTTCTTAGCTTGTTTCATTGAAAATTCTTCGTTTTCCTAGTTTTAATATCACATCTATTTCTTACATTTTCCATCGATTTTCCAAAAACCGAGTTGTGTTCATAAGCTTATAAAAGTCCTTCTCAAAGTCGCTTGTAGCTTTGGTTCTCCATGTTTGTGTTAAAATCCAATGTATTCTTTCATAAAAGGCTTTCTGATCGAATGCAATAACTCTATTCACGATGTTTTAAAATCATACCTTGTTCTAGATAGAATTTTCAAATTTCTAGAATGAACAACATATTCTGTTTTTGTTTAAAAGAGTTGTGCAAAGTTTGTTGTTATAATGTTCTGGAGCAAGAGGTAAATTCTTTGTGATGTTCATGCAAATTTTGTTGGATATCCAAGATCGACTTCGAGAATATAGCCATAATCTTCGTCGCCAGTGAGTTCTAAAATTGTTTCTTGCCACTCTTCTTTTGTATACGTTTTAGGATCCATCACACTTGATATCACTAAACGGCAGTTTTTGCATAAGACCATACCCATAAAGGTTGTTTGCATCGAGATAGAGTAAATAGTTTTCGGGCTTTGTCTTATCAAAATCATTTTAAATATTTGTTATTTGCTTTCACATATCGTTTAATACATTGAGAAATGCCTCCGCGAATACCTTTTTCGATCATTAAATACATGTTATAATCGTTAATTAATTGTAATTCTATCTTCGTTAATTTTTAACATAGCGTCCCCATGCAAGACTGGGAGCTGTTAGATAGTGTGCTGGATCAAGTTTATAGCAATTCAAACAAATATTCCTAAAATTTTCAAAGATAATCAGCGAGCAATAGAACATCTGAATGTTATAGAGATCAGAGTAATTTCCAAGATTTTTCTCTTTTAATTTGTTCCAAAACGCTCAAGTAGTGTTGATAATCTTTCTCAGATATGCTCTCGTCTGTCAAAAGGGAATAGAAAATCTTGAATTCTCAATTCTTCTGTGTAATCAAGTTTTTCAATACTATCGATAAATTCATAGGGAAATATTCCTTTTCCAGATAGAATTTTAAAGATTTCTTCTTCGTCATTTGGCTGTCTTTTCTATAATTTCATTCAATATTCTTCCATCCTGTATAAAATGATTTGTATGTTTGAAGTCTTCTTTCTTTAAATTTTTTCGCTAATTTTTCGATAGATGACGCCATGAAATCTAAACGTGTCTACGAAAGAGAATTTTATGAACTTTCTAGGTTTGTCACCATCAAATTCATACCCGTATCCAGAATTTACAGAGTAATTTATATATCGTTCATCGGTGTTTGCAATCAAATCAACATTAACCGTATTGTTTTGCCAATTCTTTTATGTACAAAATGCGTATCGTAATTAGACATATTGTGACAGAAAACGGGAATATTCTGAGGAAATTTCAAATTCAGATTACAAATTTCTATGAGCTGCACCTCGAAATTTTCCAGTCAAATGACAGTGATCTCTGCATTTTTTGAAATGCATCATAAGCAGAACTCCAATTATCTGGTAAAAACCCTAAAGTTTTTTCAGTGTCTTGATACGATATTTCTTCACAAATGTGGCAAAGATTTGAATTTTGATACGAAATTTCTTCTTCGTCAGTCAATTTCATGGGCTTCATGTTCTTTGAATTATATTTTGTTTTTAGCTATGTACTTCGATAATTTATTGAGTTCTTCAAACAATTTTGCAGGAACGTTCGGCAAACTCTTCTTCATTTTTTGCTCGATAACATATCGGCTTGTACATACGATTGGTCACATTAGACACTAAATATAAGAGTAAAACCCATAAGGAAATGCTTCTGAATCTTGGTTGTAGTCGATTTTTGCGGATTGTTTTTTGCATGTGGGAATCTTCTCTAATATGCTCTCAAAGTCCATATAAAATTACGTACGGATGGTTAAATTTCTTTTGATAATTAGTAAATTTAGTTGTTTGACCTGGAAATGGCATAAATTGGCTTACAAACTTCATGATTTTTTTTACAAATTTCTAAGTGATCTGTTAAATCTCCAAGATTTGTAAAAATGGCTTCTTTAAACATCTTCGGACACAAGAACGTCTTGTGAGCATTTTTTGATATATCTGTGAACTCGCTAATCTACTTTAAATCTGTTATCAAAACATAATGGGATTTATCATCTTGTTTTTAAACATACAATAAATCAACTTCTAACTTGGCGTCATAAACTTCTGAAATTTGCAAACGGTACTATGTGTAGTTTTTCATCAAAAGTATAGACATTTACAGGGACATTTTCGGATACTTGTACTTTGCTTTGCTGCTTCGTTTTTCAAATAATTGTATATCTTTTAAAAGACATAGGATAGTCGAATCCAGAAAATATCTCATCGTTCACGAATTTTTCGTATTGTTTTGCTCTGTCCAAACATGAGGTCTCGGGTTTTTCAATAGCGCATCGGATAGAGTAAAATAAAGCAATAATCATCTTTATTTTTGATATTTACACAAGCTTTTTTATCTTTGATTTCCTTTGGTAAATCGATATATGATTCCTGCGTTCATAAATTCATGTTTATTAAGGCTCAAAAACTAGTTGTTTACAACTTTTAAATGTCCATCCAGAACCTTTATTTGGATTTATTCGTTTGTTCTCGATGTGTTAATTTTATTAAATTGCTTAGTAAAAAAGTCGTTTACGTCAAAGATTTCGTCTGCTTTGATAGTAAAATACATTAGACATGTTTGCGGTTCACCATTCACTACTAAAGTTCGTTCGTATTCCACATTCCAAAGAGAGATAGCCCTTCATATTTTTAACATTTTCTTGAAATTTCTCGATTAAAATTAAACTTTTAATTTCTGACCGCATAATTGAAAGATATTTGTAAATTGACATGGAATTGTCGTTCAAAGTTTGTTAAAATGTATTGCTTGAAAAAGACCGTGTATTGAGGATAAAACTTCTACATCAATGATATTTTCGGATTTTACTTTAAGAGTTTTATCCAATTTCTTCGATCATTTCAGACTTGGTTTTATCGTTAGTACCGATAGCCAACTTTTTCAGCTATTGAATGAAGTTTTTCATCATTAAATAGGTCGAGATTTTTTCTTTTCAACTTTGAAATTTCTCTTTAATTCACGTAATTTCTCAATATTAAACATGTTTTCGTGATCGGCAAATTTTATTTTCTCTAGCCCACTGTCTTAAATAATTTAGTTCTTTATTATAAATTTCTTTGTTCTTCAAATGATTTTTTCGAATTGTAAATGACGAGTATAGTGATGTTCAAAAATGTCTTTTTTGCAGTATGGGCACGTCTATCTTTTTCCGCTCCATATTTAAAGAGCCAAAAATTTGCTAAACTAAAATTTTGAGAAGTGGTGATTTTTGTGACAACTTGACACAAATCAGCACAATTTCCTGGTCAAAATGTTTTCAGATTGTTCTATTTAAAGAGCAAAAATTTGTAAAATTTAAAATTTTGAGAAGTAGTGATTTTTTGACATCAAATCAGCCACAATTTCTGGTCAAATGTTTTCAGATTGTTCTATTTGTTATAGAAAAATTCTTTTAACTAAATTTAGTTAAAAAGATTTTTCTATAAATAAATGGACAGGCGCTGTTACAAGAGTTGAATAAGGTTGGTGAACTAAGATTCAAAGAATATAAAAGAAATTAGTGGAATTGGAAGAAAAAATAGAGATATAGAATCTTGAATTTGGAGAAAATGAAAGATAAATTCCCGGGGGTTTACAATAATTGCCGAGTTGGAAGATTGTAAAGTACACTTGCCGAACAGATTTTTGACTGTTTTGGATGAGAAAAAGATTAAAGAATTAAACCAAAAATGAAAAATTTACACTTGATTGTTACTGGAAAGAAGACTATAAAAGATAAAGACTTGTGTTACAATTAACTTTGTAGAATAAAGATTTTTTATTAAGATTTTTTGATTTTTTCATTAAAACAGGCTTATAAATGTAGAAGCAAACACGTTTGAACAGTTAAAACAGCTAAAGATTCGGTTATTTAACATTCGTGCTTTCCTGTTAGATTTTATTAGATTTTGTTTATGGTTCAAATGGACAAGTATTTTACATTGATTTTCTGTCTGTCCCAAAAGTGGTCTAGAACCTGGCATATTCATATCTACTTATAATATATATATTATATATAAATCCCCTCTTTCAGTCCCACTCTACATGGTGAGTGCATGAGAAAGTGATCTGAGTTATCTCTTGTGACATTTCTTGCTTGCAAAGCTTACAGTTACATAAAACTTTTTATTGTTTGTCTTCTGGGGCTAGAAATCGGAGAGGTAACGAATATTGCACAGGGCTGGATTGGTGTTGATATTTGTATAATATGATCATTTTTGGATTACGATGGTTTTGAGTTCTTGAGACCATGTTGGTGAATATTAAGTATGTTTCAGAAATTCTGTCTTGAGGAGTAATTTTCTTTAAGCAAGCATTTTTGAAAAACTAACTTACATCAGCAATAACACCTTACGTACGTATGATTCCTAATTATATGACCTTCAGCTAGCATATACACATAGCAAGAATTAAATGCCCAAAAGGACCATTAGTCTTTCACCCTGGTACAGAGTGAGAGCTCGTACAGTGAGCATGCCTCTCAGGATGAGTCTCACGTACTCCAGCTGGCGGGCAGAGAGTACTGCGAGGACTTGCCCCGCTGCTGTAGCCACTCCCAGGGGCAAACCCCAATCTTCTAGACCTACATCAGGCTAGATTAGTGAGTAATAGACATAGAGCTCGTATAATTGAGTAACATGCCTCTCATGGTGAGTCTCGCATACTCCAGATGGCGGACAGAGTACTGCGAGGCTACCCTGCTACTTAAAACCCCTCCC
>NW_025783776.1:0-26910 GCF_021130785.1 Homalodisca vitripennis
ATAATTGTTATTCTTACAGCACTATTTTGGGTATATCGTTTTCGTATATATATATATAATATATATATATATATATATATAAATATATATATATATATATATATATATAACAAATTAGACTTCTTAGTTTAAATTTCCTTTAATATTTCGGCTTTGCCGTTTTCAAAAAGGTATAATAAAAGGTATAATAAAAAAAGTATAAAACAAAAATAACACAGCAACAAAATTTATACAAGTAAATAAATAAACATTTGCATAAATAAAAATTTATTTATTTTTTTTATTTATGCAAATGTTTATTTATTTACTTGTGTAAATTTTGTTGCTAAAGATTCTGTCTTATGTTTGTAAATATAAGACAGAAATTCATAGCTGTCTTAGTAAAAACACTTGTGATTTAATATGATAGGATCCTATTATTATTTAAAAACTATTCATATTCTCGAATATTCATCAGGTTCACAATATTTATTGCTTACGAGTAGCAGAGGTTAAGCAGAATTGAGAGTAATTATTATTGTAGGTTTTGCACTTCTAATTAAAATTTATTATGTTTTTAACGCAAGATTTGAGTTTGCTATCCTCATCAGTGTAAATGGATGGGACGAAATGTTGTTAGTTTTGTTACGTTTTCACTCTCTGTAAACATTTTTGAAAATTGTAGTTAAAATTAAACATCATCGTGTTCTCATAATACAATGTTTATACAGAACAGCTGATTATATTTAACAGGCTCTTTCAACTTATATTTCACAACTTTTGAGACCAAAATTGAATTTTTAACTCCTTTATAGACCAGTGGAGATTATCGAAATAACAATAGTCCTTTATTTATCCCAGGGTCCCTAGGAATTTCCATGTAAAGTACAATCAGACGAATAGTTTATACGTGAAAGCAAAACAAACAAACAGAGCACAGAGTTTGTTTCACATTTATAACATTGTTAGGATGTTCGTTGTGCAAACACAATAATAATAAAAAACTAACATTAGTGGGTTTAGCACAAAAAATATTTTTAAATGGGTTTGTACTAACATTACGTTGCTTTAATTTACAGGAGTTTAACTTAAAGCGGTGGAATTTAGGTTTGGAAATAATTATGTTTTATGTTTAAATCCAAATATATTTAACGTATATTACTCATATATTTATAGGTGGCATGTTTTGTATTTTTATTAAACTTCAACGTTAAGTTAACAAAAAATTAAAAAACGTGTAGTTTAAAAAAATGTATTTAATTAAAAAATTAATTTTATTATCTCATAAATAAATAGAAAGCTCAAGTAAATTAAAAAAAAATTCAATTTTTATTTTCAACCGTTTTCATTCGGTGCTGATTACAATATTACTACTTTTAATGCCTATAATATAACGTGGTGTCTGCATTTTCCCATGTAATCCGTGAAGATACCTTAAAAAGATATGAACTTAACATAAATCTGTGGACCTACGTGTTAATGAAACACACATTATAATTGTTGTGTTTTACAGAGCTCCTCACCTGTGATACATAGCTGAATTCGAACATGAACTTCTAGTTTTAGCTCAACGCAGTCATGTTATTGTGATGGGAGATTTTAATACTGATTTACTGCAATTTATGACCAAGTTATTTATGACAAAACTGTCTTACTCATGTAAAAATGGCCACATTTTCTTAGCAAACCACTCGCCGCACTGAGACTGCCGACACCTGGCTTGATATTATCGCTGTCTGTGACCAAACCTTGATTACGCACTATGGGTAACTTATTGATCCAAACCTTTCCAAACACGACTTTATTATTCTTGCTTATAAATTAAAAACCTATGATAAACAAAATTATGTTTTATAGAAATAAAAAAAAAAAAAAAACAATAATCATACCCTGCTCATTTTTACTTTTGTTACTGAAATACAACGAATGTATATTTTTTGTATTTAACAACGAAAACGTAAGTGTGTGAATAAACCTGATACTATAATAAGAATTAATTGCGACCAAAACCACGATTACACACTACCGGTAACTCCCTTTCACAGCCTTTAGAAATACGATTTTATTATTCTTGTTCTTATTCTTAATTTATAAACTAAGAACCCATGATCACAAAAAAAATTATGTTTAATAGAAATTACAAAAATACAAATATTCATAACCTGCTTATTGTTGCTTTTCTTACTGAAATACAATGAAAGTGTTCTTTTATATGTAATAAAGAATACTTAAGTGTGTAAATAAATATGAAATTATAATAAGAAATAATTGTATTATTTTTACTACAATAACCAACTGTAACCAGCTGTCCATTCAACATAGGAAAGCAAGTTTGACGTGTTAGAAATAAACTGGCCATTCCCTGTCAAATTAAGGAACACAATAATATCTCTGAGGAGTCTCCCGACTAAGAAATAACGACCTGTCGCGAGGGTCGAGCTCGTGTTCTCTCATTAGCAAATAGCAGCCAGGTCGTCACTCCGGCCCATTAATTAGAAACTCATTAATTACAATGTAACCCTATCCTTGGTCAGATCAGGTATCTCTGAAACTGACATGGTATGGTGCAACTCCCGACGTCGACGTCACTTGTGCTTCACGCAAAAAAAAAGATTCTTAAGTCATGACTTGACCTTCTGACTACTCTCCTGGTACTCCATATTGGTCTGTTGTGTTTTTGTTTTTAAATGTAAAAGAAGAGATTGATCCTCTTTTAAGCCTTATTCGGTCAGTCCTCATGAGCCACTGAACTGTATGATGATCTTATCAAACAAAATAAAGAGAGTCGATACAGTACTATCAATGGTACTCATAAAAAGTGCTACGTCATAGACTAGATTTGATCTTGGCTTTCCCTAACTGAGATCCATAGTCCGACTCTTAGATATTACAGGCATTGGCTCTACAAAGAAAAATGAAATCCACCAAAAACATGCAGGGTATATATATGTAAAAGTAGAAGATTCTGAACTGGAACACATTATGGTAAATTTTACATTAGGACTTGCAGGAGAGGTTCACGAAAGGATCGCAGTGGTTCATAGTGTTGGACTCTTCCAAGGTCGGGTGAAGTTCAAAACAGTGAGTCAGTCGATGGTACTTACGGAAAGCGCTACTCTCCTAGACAAGATTTGAATCTGTGCTAGTTCTAACTCAGATCCAAAGTCCGACGTATGAGACCATGCAGGCATTGGCTCTAAAAAAATTAAATCCACCAAGAACATGCAGGATATATATATATAAAGGGGATTTCCAGATTATGAACGGCTTAAAACATTATGGTAGGAGTTTACGTTAAGGACGTCCAGGAGAGGTTGTCGGTCAGAATGGTTGATAGTTTCAATGGACTGTTCAGAGGTCGGGTGAAGATCAAAACAGTGTTGCAGGTCTATAATACTGATAACGAGCACTACGGTGCCGGTCTTATTGATACAAAGGTTTGCAGGTATATGAAGGGCTATCTTCGGATCAGAGTGAGGGGCTTTGCGTGTTTGAACTCTTAGTCCGTGCACTCTTATCACACGCTACAGTCTACAAGTTTTTGAATCACAAGTGTGTCAAAATATGTCTGAGCGGAGCTATCAGAGCACTGCGCTTCCACATATTTGGTATCATGGGTAACATTCCGCGGTATGGTATCTTATACTCTCAGCCTGGAAGACTCTGGTGGAAAATTTCTTGGGGAAAATACTAATTTCCTTTCCATTTAAACAAAATGTCTTAGTTATTTTGCCATCAATTAGTTTTGATATAAAATTTTACTATTTTTTATATTATAAAACCTTAACATCACAACGGAGATAGCATTTTTAAATGAACAAATAAAACTCGTGAATTGACAAAATGGCTACTACGCTATTTCCGTCGCCATAATTGAGAAATTTAGTTTTATAGTAAATCAAAAAAAAAATAGCCATTAGTAGTTTGTTTGGCAAACGAAAGTCCACTTTATAAGACTATTTATTAAAGTTGGCTACCACTATAACTGGTAGTGAACGTGGTGAATATTTAGTAACCTTGTATGGGATTCTATAGAAGTGATATATATTTTATAGTTCTGGTAGGACGATTGTATCAATGTATGATGATGATATATTTGAAGGAAAAATTTGCACTGCATGAGCACATAACCTAGTTTTTCTAGAAATCGATAAAAAATTTCTTCTAAGAACGAAGATTTAATAGAGAGGCTGTCAAAAGGTTGGACGTATGAAAGTGGCAATTTTTTCTCAGATATTACGTTATTCAGTTCCATTGATAGTTTGTCAACTTAAAACCAAGATACGGGTATTAATGTTAATCATCATAAACTAACCACATTAATACCCTTAAAGTGGCGATTGTGGTTTGACGGTGATGTTTTTATGTATAAAAACATTATTGTTTGAAATCGTTATCCCTTTTGAAACCCCCCATTTTGACCTCTACTGAAACTAGTGTGACTGACGAGCAATATCTACAAAAAACAAAAAAAATCATTTATCGCTATCAAGAAAATCCAGAATGTGTTCTTATACAGTGAAAAATAGCTTTCCGGTCGTGGAATATTAGTTTAATACTACTTATATTTAACTTGTTGATTAAATTGTAACTTTAACAACTAACATTGCATACTCTGTAAAGGTCTCTTTTTAAATAGTGAATTATACTTAAGGTAACAGGATATCTAACGTTCAGAATTATTTTTTCTTCTCTTGAATTTAAATTAGGATGGGTTAGGACACAAGTAAAGTCCTCCGGCGAAGTTACAAATTAGTTTGAAAAACCTTCAATTACGGGATGCAAATTGTGACGCGGAAAGCTCAGAAGTTCCAGAACTGTCTTATCGCAATGCCCAATAATAGGCTTTGCCTCGTCGCCTCGAATTACTTTCCCTAGTTATAAGAAATGAAAGTTATTGTTTTGTACTTTCCACGAACAACTGAGGAATACTTAATGTTTAACGTTCCGCATTCGTACCATAGGAGATACTTTACTTTTTTGTACTTTAAGATGATATATTTTATTTTAATATTTACAATTAAAGCAATAAATTGAGCCCCCCCAGTAGGTTCACTTCTGGCTGGTTTATACCTTCCCGTTGAACCTACAGTGGGTTCCATAAAAACTGATGTGTTACTTAAATTCGAGCAACCTTATGCATTTCGAGGAGCGGCACATCACTAACAGTAAAATTCGAGATTCTGTGGTGCAAAGGTAATTCGATAGGTATAGTCTACTGCGGGAGATAACTTGAGTTGGTGGGGTTCGTTCACTAAGAGTCAAAGGTCATAAGGGTGTGCCATCCCCGGACTGCTTTGACTGGAGAGGCTGGTTCAGAGCTAGCTTACTCTTCTTCCGAAAATACACGACTTGAGATTAGTGCCTTAAATTCTTCCTCATGGATCACTACAGGAAGCTGCTCCACTCCCAACCTTAACTGTGAAGAATATCCCCTCACTTTGGAAGCAGTGCAAAGGTCCTTATAGAACTAGTTGGAATTTTATAAGCTTCTTATTCTAAGAGAATAAAAAAGAACCTCAATAAAACGAGATAGGAGTACGCCACACCACATGTCGCGTAACAAGCTTCGATGAAGTTGAATGTATAATTCTATCCTATAGCTAATTTCATTCTTCAGATGTCCTGCAGACAGATATCGAGCAAGCAATCATACAGAAAAATTTTTGAATCCACCCGTCGTCTAAATAGAAAAATTATGTGAGCCTACTGAGTAATAGGCTTCAATGACGATCAACCAAATCCCATTGATGGACATGCACGATCATATAGCCCATTCATGTCTACACAAAAAAGGTGTTTAATGCAATATTTAAAATTTGCACTTACATTCGTTGTCGAGGTATCCTGCATGTAATTAGGCTATGGTAAGGCCCAGCTACATGTATACTAGTATCATCAAATATGACGTTTCCTACGTAAAAGTGACGATTCATGAAAAGTTTCTAGTCCATAGCTCAATTCGTTCATAAAATATTCAGAGAAAAGAAACAGCCCCCACATGTCGATGAACAAATAGATGAGGCATTTTGCCTAAACGATTACTAAAATGAACAAAACTTCCCGTTTATAGTTCAGTTCATTACCTGTATATACATAACTTATCCTACAAAATAGTGTTCCATGTGGTATAACATAATTATGCCTACGTTTAAATAGCATTATCTAGTTTTTGAAGGTAATCTGACTAACACTAAGAAGCATTTGATATCGCAGTTTCTTCAATTTTTACATCATTATAGTAAAGGACTAGCGGACCCCGGGGCACTTCGCGCACTTCGCTGCGCATTTCAATAAGTTTTCCCGCGGCTTCGCACGCAATTTCCCGTTGAAAACAGTTACACTATATTCACTTATTCATTTTCTATGCGCATTATGAAGGTATGTATACCACATTCCTGATACTTCTGTCAAAAAAAAAAAAAAACAACTAAGGTTGATTTTATAACATTCTTTATATTTGTAGCCAACGTAAGAGATAGTAATTATGATATCTGCATTGCTCTTCTGATCAAGCATGAGCATGGTTTATATTAAATAAATATTGCAGTTAAAGGTGAATTTTTACGTCAAATTTGAATTGTATTATCTGGATAGTAAAGTCTATGTTTAACAGTGATTGCAGAAACAGTTTTTAAACAAAATTTGTCGTTTCTCTTAAGCTTACTCTATGCTTTAAAACTATAAGTGTAGTAATTAAATTATATATAAATATATTTTTTTGTCGCATTATATATTTTTACAAAGGAACAGCTGATTAAAAATTTGAAAAGACTCTTTCACTTAATAACATATGTTTGCTGCAAATGCATTTCTTACGGGTATTTCTGTAACCAGTGGGGCGGAATACTGAATCGGGAAAGGGATAAAAAAGTATCCTATAACCTTCTTCAGATCAAGACGAAACAAATTAAAAAAAAAAATTAGGCGAATCCGTCCAGCCGTTTGTGAGTGATGCTGTTACACACGAACAGTTTCATTTTTATATAATAGATTAACTATAGGCAACGTGTAATACATGCATTACACAGATCATATTAAATTAGATTCCACAACACAATACAGAGACTGTCGACTTTCAATAATCCGATCAGCAGAGAGTAGCTTATGAAAATTTCTTTGTACATAGCGGTTTCAGTGATATGAAAACATAGGACTTACATGATTTAGGAACGTATATTGATGCACTGTACACTAACTATGAAGACTATAAGTGTATTATGTTTCCTAGTCCAGGACTAATAAAAATCTACAAATTGTTTCTTGTCTCTAACATGTATATTCTTAGGTCCACTATAATAATTTGTAATTTATTAATAAGGAAATATTTCGGGGATATACAGGATACCTTTATGGACACTTTTTTTACCCCTTCTTCATTACCAACGGAAATGTTTAGCAGTCAACCGTATTAGCCCAAAGGATTACTGTAATACATTATTCATAGTTCATTGATCTACAGAAATCTCTTAAATTATTGTATTTGTGTTTCTTTGAAAATCAGAGTTTAATGCTTCAATTCATAAATTACTCAAATGTCAGCTTGCTGCAAGTTTTTCTGATGTAAATGGGCGGGGAGGGGGGTTTAAGAGCAGATTGAGACGATCCTTTACCGCCCCTATCACAATCATCGCCTTTCTGCTCTTTTTTGTTTCAGGTGGCATGTTGGTTGCTGCTTGCAACATCACGTATACCCCGTCTCTCACCTTCACAGATGGGTGTAGTACGTGTTATTCAGTGTATCTATTTTATTAAATGACGTAACCAACCATAGTCCTCAGTACCAACAGCTTTGTTAATTATGTCTATGCATAATTTTGTACAAAACGTAATGCTTTTGAAAATATACCGGGCGTTTTTAAAAGTCTCCTCCTCGCTATTAACTTTCTTATGAATAGAGATGGAGTGATTAACTTTGGGGGATGTTTATATGACCAACTGAGGAGTTTTTATTTATGAACAACTCCACCCTCTCATACAAAATGGAATATTTTTGGGATAAGATAAAATGTTTAAACAGGAACTCCTAACAAGTGACCTTGACATTGTAACCAATCTGAATGTGTCTCACGTACTAAGTGGTAACCAATAAGAGATAACATATCAAAACCAGCTATTGGTATTCCCAGGACTTCCTAATGGGTTTTGGTCAGACAAAAGAAAACCTAATAAATGCTGTGTTAATCATTGGTTCTTTGATGTTTTTTTTATTTGAGTAATAGCTTGTTTTATGATTCCGTGTAGTAAGTTCTTAAAATAACTATTTGTTGAATGGATTTTGTATCTAGCTTACAATAACTTTAAATGTAACAAACAGCAGTGGATTTATAAGACAATTACATTTTTAATTGGCTACCGAATTTGATATAGTAACATTACATACCTCTAGTTTGTGCAATTCTTCTTTTTATAATAGCTTTAAAATAAAATGTCACTTGCTAGGCTTTCCTTTTTAAAAAATTTGACTTACCCCCAAAATACCACATTTTAGGGGGATAGTCAAAAATTCCATACATCAAAAAGCTCCTCCGTTGGCCATAAAAACATCACTAAAAGTAAATCACTCTATTTATATTCATAATAAAATTAATAAATGTGGGGGGGGGAGGTTTAAGACACTAAGTATAAAGGATGATAAATGTTTGAAAACCTCTTATACTAACCAACCATTCATCATGAATAATATACCATAAAAACACGCCGTACTATTCTAATTAATATTATATGCTTTAACCGTGATATGCTTTAAATTAGCAGGAAAATATAACTATCAATTAATGTCCTAAACCACCATTCAAAAGACTAATGCAGAAATAGCAAGTCTTATGGTGCCATAAACAGTAAAACAAGTCCCATAAAAGTCCTTTTAGCGTAATGTCTGCGTGAAAACCCTACGTGTAGTGTATTGTGTACGGTATAAATAGTACACTTTAAAAGGTAACATGGCTTTTCAATGCGTTATGCGTGGTTTAGTCAAAACAGGTCGAAAATATAAAGCCTTTAATTTTATACTTGTAGAATAAACTTTTTAAATATTCTGTATAAGATCTTAAAAAGATAAATACATGGTGTTAAACGACATAAAGTTATTGGTTTTACACATCTAAATGTTAAATAAAAATCGTTCAAAATATTATACCTTTTTTTAAATTTTTTATAAACAATGGAAGGTTTGATAAGATAACAGGATTTAGGACACTTGCTATCGTTGATATGTTACAAAAGGTATAACACAACGTTTTAAGGATTGGAATCTATCCTCTTTGTCAGGTAGGAGAGGTATTAATACATACAAAGATAAAAAAAGAGATAAGAAAAGAAGAGAAAGGAAAGAGTTCAAACATACCCAAAAACTGCTTGGAGTAGTCCAGACATTGCCCCTACACAGAATGAACACGTCACGAGTACAAGAATCACAATCACACATCACACCAGAACATCTTGTGCTGGTGAATTGTGCGCGGGACTTCCATTATGTGCAGTGATAACGCCTGGACTAGATACCAAGCAGCTTTGGTTATGTTTGAAACTCATTCTGTCCTTTCTTTTCTTCTTTCTGTTCTTTATCTTTGTGTGTAATAATACCTCCACCACGTGACGAGGAGAATAGATTCTAATCCTCGAAATGTTGTGCTATAAGTTTTATAACATATAAATATGGCGAATGTTAGAAATCCTAATATTATATTTTAATCGAAAAGTGAGTTGAGACGTAAACTGATGAATAATGCTACTCGGTAGTTGGGAACGATCTATAGGAAAGAAAGAATCTGCCACTAATGGGTGGTACTATCTCCCAGTAGAAGCAATGGCGCTATTGATTTAATAAAGCATTCACACTTATTTCCATGCTCAGAATAATTTTAACCCTCAAACCCTCTTTATTCTCCTTCTTTTTCTTAATATATCTATGATACATCTGCTTAAAACATTTAATGTGGGACAAACACCTAGTTTAAAACACCTCTATATAAGTCTTATACATTAGGAGACAACAACCTCTATTCAAATTATACGTATGAAAGAATTGAAAGGTTAAAAATAATGTTATAAACGAAAAAAGTTTCAGTGTAGGTATCAGTTGGGAAAGTTTAAAAAATAACGTTAAACGTGTGAAAAATAAAACAAATCCAAAATACATGCCAGCATTACATGCCAAGAACATTGTAAAAACAGCAGCGTTGACTTGTGAAACATTGTGAACGAAAATGTCAAAACAGAGGAGAGAAATATATATTGATACGAAAGGAATGATACGAAGGATACTTTTACTTGTAATACTCATCCATTTTCTAATGAACTTCCTACACATGTAAGATATACGGAAACAAATAACCCCTCTACAGCCTGCAGTTGTTGTCGTTATCTTGTTTCCAACTGAAGATATCTAAAACGCTGCCTCAGAGAACTCTAGTGGTGATTCCTCTAAGCAACTAAGACTTTGACCCTAAATGGTTAATACTTTAGGCTCTAAGACAACATTATTGGTTTTGGCACGACGAGAGGATGACTGTATAGTATATACTGACAAGACATAACAAGATTCAAAGTCTGCTACTTTCACAGCACTCAATCCTCTTAACCCAGGAACTTCGCTTACAAACTTAGTGTCAGAATGTACATGTCGGGTATAATGTATACAAGGTGACCATTAAGTCTTAGGACGACTTTATAACTTTTAAACGACAAGAGATATCATAACCAAATTTTGTATACAGTTACTGGAAATTGTATGCTACTTTTCCGTGTACATGGTGGTCGGATTTCACCTTTAGGCGACGGCCCGTCGGGGGTTTATAAGAAAATCTTTAATGACAGCCTATGTTGAGTTGTTGACATCATTTTAAAATGTCTACTTGAACTGAAAACAATGCCGCAAACCGGACTTCAAAAGGTTGATCCAGTCGGAAGAAATCGCTGTTCAAAGTTTAAAAAATGTTTAATACCATTATTACATAAGAAATAACTAATACTGTAGCTGTTAGAAGTTAAGGGGAATACTTAGTGAACTCATTTAAAATGTAGATGTTCAAAATGTTTCCTTTCGGCCGTCTGACAATGTGGACGACCAAGTACTGTGACAGACGAAGACGGCTCATTAGACATTCTTCAGTCTTTCATTGAAAATCCAAACGAATCAGTTAGATCAGCAGCACAATCTCATGGAATAGGTCGTGAATCAGTTCGCAAATTATTAAAGAAGTCTGGTTTTCAAAGCATACCGTTGTTACCCTGTTGCAGGAACTAAGCGGACCACCATGTACACAGAAAAGTAGCTTGCAATTTCTAGTAACGGTATACCAAATTTGGTTGTGATATCTCTTGTCATTTAAAAGTTATAAAGTCGTCCTAAGACTTAATGGTCACCCTGTATAAAAGTCCCCCTTGTGTTAACAGCTTGTTAACACAAACTGTTCTTATGATGCCAGTATGTAGTCAGCTTCGGATAAAGGCAACAATACTAAGCGTCAAGTAACATCTTTGTATCAAACGCGGAGTAGTGATGTATTAAGTATCGACGAGGGAAACAGTACGGGATTACAGTGCGTACACTTTTTCGTTTGGCACATCTGTAGTTTAGAATGAGATTGGTATCGGCAACACTGTAAAGCGATGTCGAGCGCCTTGTGTCTCATCGCGGATTAGCAGCTGCTTCCTGAGGAGGTTTTTAACCGCGCTGTAATTATAACGAATATGTAAAATAATTCAAATTGGACAATGTTAATTGTTGTGTTTACTAATTGCTAACTTGCTGTTTTTCAATATTTTTTCTCGTCCAGCTAAAATTGTTTGGACATCCGTGACCATGAGAAAATGTGTGGGGTTCAGAAAACCCTAGTTGTGAACCATGGTCAAACTCGACACGTGTAGCGGGTAGGGCGAGATAGTGAACCACACGCTTGCTAAACTGTGCAAACTCCAAGTGAAAAGTTAGGATGCAAGGAGTATGGAATTCCGAATGACATTCCGGTTGTAATTCAGTGTTATTTTATGAAGATAATTGTTTTAAACGTGGATGAATTAAACATGATACTAATCTGAGATTCCAATGTAAGCGGAGTACAGACTAATGACTAGAAGTTGAGGCAGTGTTTTGAACTTTCCCCGAGCTCAGAACTCTCCAAATAACTATGAACCGTTCTGACCCGCAACTACTACAAGTCCTCAAGTAAAGTCCCGCCATAACTTTTGAGCAGTTGAGAATTTGCAAATCTATTATATATATATATATATATATATATATATATATATATATATATATATATGTAACGTCCTTCATGGATGGGCTCCATTCTTTTAGGAACGCTGATGTCCGATGGTATAAGACGTCGCAGGTTAAGGTTATGGTCTGAGTAAAGATAACGCAGGTTAAAACCCAGTATTGTATAGACTATCCTCTTTGCACTGTTTTATAAGGTATTCGCACAAGCCCGTGTACATGAGGATGGGTAGAATAAAAATTAAAATAGAAATTAAAAATATACAAAAAACCTTCTATTTCCCATAATAATTGTGGTTGGGAGGGAACATAAAACTTATAATAAGATAAATACCACTTAGATACTTCAAAATAATGATCTGCAAGAAGCAAGAACACAAAAAAATGAATTTAAACCTTATTTTAGACATGTATATAAGGAAGAATATCAAATAACACATTCAAAATCCAATTTCATAAAGTTTGCTCTGCGGCCGGCAATTCTGTTACAAGTCTACAACACTAAATACACCTAGATCGAGGGTTTAAATGGAATGGCCACATTGACAACGTTTGCGCCAAATTATCCTCAGGAATTTATGTCTTGAGGCAAGTATTGCCCAAACTCAGGTTTTGATGACGGCATATTATGGCTTGATTTAACCCCCCCCCCCCTTACATACGGAGTGGTATTGTGAGGTAGCTGTGCAAACAACCAGTTTATGAGAGTGTTTAAATAGCAGAAAAAGTTATTCGAATAATCGCTCATTTGAATTTCAGGAGGTCTTGTAGAAAAAATCCTTCGGCTGTTGAATATAACGCCTACATTTTTGAAACAACTCAGTTCTTTACATCTAAATGTGCCGTAAAAAGTGGCTAAGATATTCATTCGTATGAGACTAAAGGTAGGGAAATCTACAGAACTGGTAAACACAGAACGGTAGTTTATGAACATCGCTAGTGTTCACTTCATCAACAAGCCACACAATTAGATAAAGAATGCCGCAACACCTGATATGTAAAAACTACAGAACTGGTTAACACAGAACTGGTTAACACAGAACGGTAGTTTATGAACATCGCTAGTGTTCACTTCATCAACAAGCCACACAATTAGATAAAGAATGCCGCAACACCCGATATGTAAAAACTACAAAACTGGTTAACACAGAACGGTAGTTTATGAACACCTCTAGTGTTCACTTCATCAACAAGCCACACAGTTAGATAAAAAATGCCGCAACACCCGATATGTAAAAACTAAAGAAATGGTTAACACAGAACGGTAGTTTATGAACATTGCTAGTGCTCACTTCATCAACAAGCCACACAATTAGATAAAGAATGCCGCAACACCCGATATGTAAAAAACTACAGAACTGGTTAATACAGAACGGTAGTTTATGAACCTTGCTAGTGTTCACTTCATCAACAAGCCACACAATTAGATAAAAAATGCCGCAACACCCGATATGTAAAAACTAAAGAAATGGTTAACACAGAACGGTAGTTTATGAACATTGCTAGTGCTCACTTCATCAACAAGCCACACAATTAGATAAAGAATGCCGCAACACCCGATATGTAAAAACTACAGAACTGGTTAACACAGAACGGTAGTTTATGAACATTGCTAGTGTTCATTCATCAACAAGCCACACAAGTAGATAAAGAATGCCGCAACACCCGATATGTAAAAACTACAGAACTCGTTAACACAGAACGGTAGTTTATGAACATTGCTAGTGTTCACTTCATCAACAAGCCACACAATTAGATAAAGAATGCCGCAACACCTGATATGTAAAAACTACAGAACTGGTTAACACAAAACGGTAGTTTATGAACATTGCTAGTGTTTACTTCATCAACAAGCCACACAATTAGATAAAGAATGCCGCAACACCCGATATGTAAAAACTACAGAACTGGTAAACACAGAACGGTAGTTTATAAACATCGCTAGTGTTCACTTCATCAACAAGCCACACAATTAGATAAAGAATGCCGCAACACCCGATATGTAAAAACTACAGAACTGGTAAACACAGAAAGGTAGTTTATAAACATCGCTAGTGTTCACTTCATCAACAAGCCACACAATGGGATAAAGAATGCCGCAACACCCGATATGTAAAAACTACAGAACTGGTAAACACAGAACGGTAGTTTATAAACATCGCTAGTGTTCACTTCATCAACAAGCCACACAATGGGATAAAGAATGCCGCAACACCCGATATGTAAAAAACTCATTTGAAACGCTTAGCGTCACAAGCATTTCATAATGTTGCTGAGACATTGACATTTGACTGGGAGATCACCCAATCAGGAGATTGGTTTCGGCGCTGTATCTGGAGAATTGTAAAATGGATGAAAGATACGTGAATTTTGAATTGTATTTTGGAATGTCATCCTGATATGGCGAGAATGTAAAAAACTTTTAGCTCCGAACTTTAATTATTGACTTTCACTGTACATGTACGTAGATCGTGTCTCCGCAATTAAAATAGATTGATTGATAGATATTCATTGAACTGAATAAAACACGTTGGAAGACTTTAAAATGGAAAAAAAAACATTTCACAGACCAGTGTGAAAACATGCAATTTTTTATTCATACCTTTCTTATGATAGTAGCAGTAGCCTTATAGTAGTACACTTTCATACGACAAATTACGCTTTTAATCTTCATATTATTATACTGGAGGGTATAGTCCACCTCGGGGAACAGAATAAAAGAACTTAACTAAGTGTTACTGAGCATAAAGTCGGCAGTATGTCGGTGCACCATTGTCCTATACATCAACTCCACGGCTATATTGGCCCCCTCCCTGGCAGCACTTTGTCAGAGGCTTCGCGGGAGATTTACCCTTCGCAGTAAATCTTCCCGTATTAGTCATACGATATACGCTTTACTCTATAATGGTTTCACTGACATATATTACGTTTTTGTAAATCGAAGTAGGGCTTAAACTAACTATAATAATATTTGTAATTTTTATTTTATTCGTATAAAATCCGGATTCGACCATCCGAACGAAAGAATCATATCGCTAAGAGGTCAGAAGTTTAAAAATATTCAAAATTCATCAAAAGTGCCTTTGTTTGTTTGTTTTGCCTTTATGCGTAAACCATTTTCTTACGGTCCCTGGGATGAATTCTTATTTCTTATTCTTATTTCGAAATTCCTTCCAGACTACGCCCCACTGGTCTTTATATAAGGGAAAAGTCCCATCTTGGTTTCTAAAGTTGTCAAATTTTGATTCATTTGCTCTGTGTAAACATAGTTTAATATTTTCAATTTGTTGAATTTATAGTGCATACAAATATTTTGAGCGCCGTTTTAGATTTTAGCGATTATGTACTCATATAAGTTACTACTCTAAACCATAAAATGGTCAGAATTTGTCACCAGAGGACTCCCTTTGAAACAGTTGACAAGGACTGTGCTAGATGTAAGTTCGCTGGAGTGTGCTTTTGAACTAATGTACCAATTCCAGTTTCTAAATGTTCTAAAATGTTAACAATATTTTTCAGTTTATAAAGAAACAAACGTTTAGTGTTATGTAATTTCAACTGTACATTTTTATCAAATATTAAATATAAAAGACAATGTTAATATCTAACTTTACTATACATTTTAAGACTGATATAAAACATATCTTAGTTCACTTTTGATAGAAACAGGTCATCTGTGGTGATATATATCATCTTTCTACATCAGGAAACAAGGCAAAATCAAGTTTGGAAAAAACATACTAAGAACGAAGTAAATTACAATGGACACAAATATAAACTTTGTGATGTATTTTCTTAATAGTGGAAACAAGGCAAACATGGCATCGGAAATATAATTCATGCTGCAGTTGTCATACAAGTGCAACGCCTATTACTCGTATATTGCATGTAAAGGAGTGGGTAACTGCTAGCAGTGCATATATAAGAGACAATGTAGTCTAACTTTTGTTTTACATCTAAAGAATGTTATGAAACCTATATTAGTTGCCTTTGGACAAACGTATGTTTCTCAAAGCTGTGTATGTATTTTCTTGACCAGGAAAGAAGCAAAATCAGCTATGGAATAAAAAACTACTAACATTTCAGTAAATTAAAATGCCCATAAATATACATTTCTTAAACATACGTATTTTCTTGATCATGGGAAGATAGGCAAACGCAACATTGGTGTCGGAAATTATAATTCACTCGAACCAGAAGTGCTCATATGTACAGGTACAAAACGTACGAAATTGCGTGCGAAGCCGCGGGTAACTCCTAGTATATAATATTTTAAACATAAGACTTAACTTTTCAATAACTTTTTAAGTAAGACCGAAAATAATATTATTTATTAGTTTTTTAATTATGTTAATTCAGTATAAAGTATATTAATGAGCCGCTCTGAATCTAAAATCCGGTGATACTGGTGATAGAGTGGAAACGGAGATTCGAATAAAAACAGTTTTGCATATAAATCCGTTCATTCAGAACCCAAACGCGTAACTTGTGTTCAATGATCCGTTAAACGCGATGTGGTAGGAACCAAGTTGTACATGTCAATAACCAGCCTATAGTCACATATCCTCACTTAGTTTGTTGTTTACCAAATAGTAGATTTTAGTGTGTAATTTCATGTACAACGAACTATATACTCGAGAATAATTAGGAAAAGTTAGAAACTAACCTGCATTGCATAGTTTTCTTTTAAATACCACGAAAACTCATAATTAGATTTTAGTCTAAATGAATGCTTATCTTATTTTTGTCCAAATCTTCAACTGTGGTTAGATACTTCCGTGGTTCCTATAGCAAATCTCTTCCTAAAACCAAGCCTTTGTTTCTTATTGGTTGACGGCATATAAACACGCAATATCTTATCTTATTAAATTACTATTATTAACTTGAAAAATCTCTATGTGTGTATATCATTATGACGCAACAATATATTGCTTATAATGAATCACTTTTTATTACTCGATCGAGTTGAAATTTTACGTATTTAGGAACGATAGAACGTTTACTCAGATAATATATCGTTTTTGTATTAGTAAACGGCTAAGAGAAAATCGCAGTAAAATTAAATTTGTACACAAACTGCTAAGATTTATGTGGCTGTTTAACACGCGACATATTAGTACATGCAGATTAACTAACCCATCGAGACTTGGTGAGTAGACTTTCACAAACACTGCTATGAAACCCAGTTTAATGAACGAAAGATATGCAAGATATTTCGAAAAGACTGCACCTATAGACTTTAAACTGTGTTTGAAAATTCATTATTACACATACAAGAGTGAGTTTAATATGGTGTGTGATCAACCATGCAATTTGGCTAAGCACCATTGAAGCCTATCACTTCGTAAGATGACACAATTTTTTTTGTCTATCAAGGGGTGTAAAAAGTTCTCTATATTTTTGTTCATTGCAAATCTTGGAATTTTGCATGCACGCTCAGTGAATCCTGCCACGTGGCGTGCTTTCATAACTTGTTGAACTAGAAAAGAGACCGGAATAAAAAGTTTATTCTTTTTTAAATTTAGATTTAAAAATCTTAGAATTAGTCAAGCTTGACTCTTTGTATAATTTGCAGGACATGGGATTCACATAAATCTTATTGTTTAGGAATTAAAAAAATTTAAATGTAAGGAATAGAATCGATCTCGATTTTGCCACTTACCTATACGTTGTAATTATAATCACACGTTAAAAAATACCTATAGTGTTTACACAATTATAACAAAATATTAATATTTAATATGCAGTATTATTTACTAAAAAGTAAGAATTAATTTAATAAAATGTCACTTGATTTTATAAAACCATCTGAGAATCCTAGTGTTCTGGTAATGAAATTCCCAATGCTATTGAACGTCAATCATGAACGGTCAATTTGGCAACCTAATTGTTCTGACAGAATCTGTACATAGTAGTTCTGTAATATTACTTAGTATTTAAAGATCGTATTATTACTAACTATCGCTTATTTCTAAAGACACTTCCAGACATCGGTCAACGAATCCATATGTCGTAGCATAAATTACGCAGTTAATGGTAATTTGGAGAACATCTCTGCTAACTCTGTGTCTGGCTGATGAACAAGTGATTACAATTTGAAAGTATCACTTAAACTGTTACACAAAGGTACTTAAGCATACTTAAGTCTATCATAGCAATCGTATTGTTTGATCGTATTCTACACGCGTAACTTCTAGAACTTAAGGTTTTATTTAACTTGCAACAGACTTCCAGTAGATGTCACCATCAGTGTCATCAAATCCCTATTTCACGTCACAGAAGATAGTAGTTCTAATAATTTCTAATACCTACGCTCTACCCTTTCTTGCTCCGGTAGAGCAGACTCCAGAAGACCTCAAATTGGGAATTATTATGAATCCTAATATAAAAGATTAAGCACTCGCTATATAATTGAAAAAATGATTCTCTTCAACCTGTACATTTCTGTTCCACATTATGTTCACGAAGTGTGTCAGAGGACGATCAAAGTTACACTAGTGACTGGAACAGTTAGATAGATAACATGTAGTATAGTTTAAAGAGAATTATAGTGATATTAACAAAACATATCTTTAAACATGTTTTGATGCTTTAGTATAATACTCATAACCTATTACTTTCATTAAGCGTCTAGCAGCAATGGTTCTCGGAAGAGATAAGCTTATTATTATCATTGAAGTCTGCAGCCGATTTTGCCTTGTAATTCCCCCTCGGGTTAAAAAGGTTAGAGGAGCATCTTTAAAAATGCTAATTATATGTTTAATTTTTATTCCTACGGATCAAGTTTAAGAAAGAACTGAACATCACTGTTGCTGCTACGCATTTTAATTTGATTTATCGTGGAATCTAGACGTGTACACGCGTTCAATGCGTTTAAAAAAGCCAAATTCTAGAGCCCTGTACGTAATAGTACCTGGTTATATTTAATGTGAACACCACCAAGAGAGTCAACCCGAACTAAAAAACCAAGGATCATTTTTTCTACTATACAGGGTGTCAATTAAGTCTGGAAACCTCTTTTTTAATTTTTGAACCATAATAGAAAGAAAATACCAAAAGTTCACACGTGCTTACTGGTGATTAGTAACGCACACATCTGCCTAATTACCGACCGGATAATCCCTTTGGGGGACGGTCCACAAAGAGTCAGACAAAATTCTTAAATAGCAGCATAGGTCAAGTTTGGTATCAAATTAAAGGTCTTACTTAGCTGAGTACAATGCCACAACCGGACTTAAAAAAGTGGATTCATTCAGTAGTTATATAGCTATTTGAATTTTAAAACAATTGAACAACGTAAATTATTAAGTATTAAAAGTAAACACCAATTTTTTAAAAGTACCTGTGATCAATGTAAGTGTTAAAAAATGATTCCCCTCTCATCATCTAACAATGTAGTAATCGAAGCCAGGAATCAATAATTATTACCAATAACACAACTACTGTTAGAATGTGAAAGTGGCAGATTGAGTCATACACAGCATCCACAGAAAACTTAACGTTTGGGCAGGTATTATAGGAAATCAAATTATGGGCCCATTATTTATCAATGGGTTAATTTAAATGGTGACTCGTATCTAGCAATGCTGCCAAAATTAGATAAATTCCTGCACTACAAGCTGCTCTTGGGTTCGAACAATTTCAAAAGAATTTATTTCCAACAAGATGGCGCGCCACCACACTTTGCTCTCCTTGTTAGAGAATACTTGGATACAATAATTCCTTCACAGATGGATTGGAAGACGTGGTGCAGTAGAGTGGCCTGCTCGTTCCCCTGATTTATCTCCGCTGGATTTTTTTCTTTGGGGATACCTCAAAGATAAAGTTTATCGTACTAAGCCTCGAGATTTGGCGCACCTAAGAAATCTCATAGTCCAAGAAGCTCAAGATATTCTTCCTGACTACCTTCAAAATGCAGTGGATGGCTTTTAAAACCGCCTAGGACGTTGCCAGACGATGGTAGGGGAACATTTTGAACACTTACTTTGATCACAGGTACTTAAAAATTGGTTTTTACTTGTAATACTTAGTAATTTACATTGTTCAATTGTTTTAAAATTCAAATAGCTATAACTACTGAATGAATCCACTTTTTTAAGTCCGGTTTGCGGCATTGTACTCTGCTAAGTGAGACCTTTAATTTGATACCAAACTTGACCTATGCTGCTATTTAAGAATTTTGTCTGACTCCTTGTTGGACCGTCCCCCAAAGGGATTATCTGGTTAGTAATTGGGCAGATATGTGCGTTACTATCACCAGTAAGCACGTTTGAAACTTTGGTATTTTTTTATATTGTGGTTTAAAAATTAAAAAAGAGGTTCCAGACTTAATTGACACCCTGTAATAATTATTGACGTATATTATGATTATATACCAATCATGAACTTTGAAATTTGCCACTGATCCTGAACATCTCTATCATACGAAAGAAGCTCAACATAGGGGCTATAATAATCTAACGAACATTTCATTATTCAACATCAGCGTTTAAAGGCATCAGTATTAAAAGAAAGCTATGTCTGCTGTACATTACTCAATTCCCATTTACTGGTACTAGTAACATTTAGAAGTGCGACTAGAACCGTGGACCTTTCCCTAAAACGACTGAGATAACACATTGTAACATTAAGCGCCTACAATAATAAACGCTTTCATTTGTCTCTCTGATCAAAAACAGTTTCCACTTGGAGTAGAACTACAGCGTGACCAGATATCCGAAACCAAAAGTGCCTTTTTCATACCATCATTATCGAAATTCAAGGTCATTGAAGGAAATTCCTGCCTCTGCAATATATTAACCTTTATTTATACTGACCAATTTATTGAATGGGCAGACAACAAAAAAGCAAATTCAGTTCCACATTGCATCGGGGTATGAAAATGGTAATCTTTATTAAATTTTAAATTTTGAAACGCCTTTTAAAGAAACCAGAGTGGCGCATACCTATCATAAGAAATACGTTGTTTTTTGGTAATTTTCAAAGATGCGATATAATAAATGTATAGAATATAGCACAAACACTTGTATTGCTAAAGTTTACATTCTTAGTAACATCATCTCATTCGAAGTGGAATGCGTTCCAGCCATAAATGAGAGAGTACCTTAGAATTGGCGAGAGGCCAAGGAACACAACAAAATAACTCATCGCAGCAGGAGTTCTGGTGGACTGTTTGCGTCACGTCAGTGCCTCGTGTCATCTTGGTAATTTTTTAGCGTTTCTATGAAGATATTTAAACGTGTAGCATTAAAAGATAAATAAATAAATTTAAAAACTCCAGGACATAATTTTTTATGTAAAAGAAAGATACCTTATAAATATAACCAGTACACTTTTTCTTTCAATAACCTTTTTCTGATTTTAATTTAAATTCACCTTTGAGAATAAGCTGGTAACAGGTTGGATGTGAATAGCACATATTAACTTTAGCAGAGTTCTATCTGGTTTTAATTAAACCTTGTCTACTGGATTATGGAGAGAATATTCAATAATGGTTATTCGTTGAAAAGGATAATAGGATTTCGGATATTGGCCATCGTCATATGTTATAAAATATAGCAAACAAAATATTTAATGTTGCAATACTTTTTTAAGTTTTTATACTAACATATGACAGATTGAGGGTATGCATTTCTTATAGTTTCCGATCCGACGTTGTTTTAAATTTCTTCTCTTAACTCATGTTGTCTAACCTTAATAGAAGTTCTTTGATCACTCAAGCAAAGTGTATGCGGCTCGTTCTTTGACTGATTTTTAATGGTTATATTGAATATATCTTTTACTACACACACATCCAGAAAGGGGAGAATGTTTTGGACATATTTACGCGAGTGGAGGGACAAATAGAGTGTATTTGGAAAAAAAAATGCATTTAGTCAGTCGTTTGTTGTTTTAATGCTTTACACAAAAACTAGTGTGTCTGTTGAATGATTTTTTTTTCTTGAGGACATTTCGCTATTGATTCAAGGATTACCTGGTTCGTGTTTTTACTGCGTAAATTAACTCTGGGTTTGTAGAATATAGTGCTTTATTATATGTAATTTGTTCATTATGCTGCATAAGGAAGAGTTTGTGTACCCGAATAATGGGGAGTTTATTTAGTAATTGAATGCTAGAAGCGTAACTGAATATTTTATATTGCGTCAACTGCTAAGTGGTGTGTGCAGCATTTTAGTGAATTATCACAGTAAACTTAAAATTTTATATAAAATGAATAAATATAAAACCTGAGACGCGCAACGAATATCCTATTTCATTGTTGATAATCAAAAAGTTTAAATGAGTAAATTTAATCACTATTTTATCAAAATTATATTGATTCTGTGCTCCAATTACGTATGTTTTATGTTGCCGACGTAAATACAGTGAATTCCGATACAAAAAAGTATTTTCTATGATCAATTTGAGTAGGAATAATCACACTCTGGATGGGGCACCAACACAAAACTAAAAACACGGTTTATTATTTTCCAAACTTCACAAAATAACAAAACATAAAAAGCAGCAGTCGACAGCGACTTCATGTAGAGAGCGTTTACGAAAATAAGAACCAGTAAGACAGCAGGACGATAAATGTTATCACAAGCAATCAGCAGTGCGCTGCAGGAGGCTCTGTTTGCTGACGACTGGGCGCGCCGCCATATTGGTTCCCTCGGGATTGGCTCCATCGATACAGGGTCTGATATTAATATAAGGTTTGGGGGATAGTTTTAAATTCAGAACCACATAACTATCAGTTCAATTTAAGTTTAAAGCCTATGATATTTTAAAATATTTTACAAAAATTCTTTGAAAAATTGAATAGACGAAAGAAGATACTAATTATTATAATAACACTAAATCGTGCATCATATGATTAAAATGGCATTAATATTTTTTAGTTATACTAACTATATTATTATGGTGACAAATAGTTCGTCTCACTAAAATAACAGTTTTAACAAATTTTAGAGATAAATTACCTTTAATATATATAAAAAAGTTAGTGATTAAAATCTAGAATTACCATAACGAAAACATTTTTAGATTTCCTTTCAGGTTTCAAGATACAGGCGTTTTGAAGCCTAGAATGGTTATGATTACCTTTTGGATACAAAGTTTTGGTAAGTTTCTGTTTCTGTGTTATCAAGCCATTTAATCTTTTTACATATTTTGTAAGATTTCAATATAGTGAATAAAACATGGTTGTGTAAGGAAAAAAACAAATCAACATTACGTGTAAACAGGATGATTATTGTTGCCAAAACATGTTAGTTTGATCCCAACTAACCGTTGTATGATGATACTTAGACAGGAAACTTTTTGCAAAATCTTAGAACAAATATTTTTGACAAGAATGCTGCTGTATTTGGATAAACACAACCAACTTTCAGATAAACAAGTTTGGGTTAGAGAAACCTTCAAAACGTTGCAGCTGCCGACTCTGCCCAAGCATCTTCATTTTCGAAACAATATTGTTCTGTACGTATAAATGTACATTCATTCTTAGGCAGGAGAAAACTACCGAACTGGTAAACACATTAATGGTACCATCAAAGGCAGATGTTCACTTCCCCAACAATCTATCCTAGTGGCATAAAGAATACCACATGCACCCGATCTACTAAAAACCTGTTATTAAACCATTTTTAGCGTCATAAGCATTTTTTAAACAAACTTTACCAAGTTTTTGGCATTTTGACTCAGGGATTACCCAATCCGGAGATTGACTTCGGCGCTGTAGGTGGAGAATTGGCAAATAGATGAAGGATGCATGAATGTTGAATTGTATTTTGGAGTATGATCCTGATGTGGTGAACATGTACAACATTTTAAATTTGAACTTTAAATATTGACGTTTGCTATACATTTAAAATCATAGCTCTACAATACAGTTTGAATAATTAATGTGGAAAGTGTTAATACATCGCACAATTTTGCAAAATGTATAAAGATAGTGGGGCGTTTAATTAAGCTCATTCAAATAGACGGAGTGTACGTAAATGGGGGCTTAGGGGTTTCTTTAATTCGAACTTGTCTCACATTGGAACTGTATGGACAATTTGGGTGTATGCTCAATCTGAATAAACAAGCCATGTTTAATTTTAGAAATTAACTTACAAAACAACCAAGTAAGGGGACTGTATTCGTTTTATTTTACAGTCAATATTAGTGTGTTTTTGTATTCGATTTAATGCGTAATGCCACGTCTGCAGAAGCAGACTGAAAAGTATGGGATACTATCTTGTTAGAAGAGATTACTTTGTGCGGGAAATCTGCTTACAAATCTGCTTGTGCTGAAAAGCGATAGTTAAGACGGAAATAGCAAGGGAAGGTAAAATAGATTCTATCCATTTATATGCGGGGAATCTTCACTTGTCGGTTAGAGATAAGATAAGAACAGCGATACTGTAAAATGCAAGGATGTAAAGCTGCTGTAATTATAAACTCTCCAAAATTGCACGAGATTGATTAAACCGCTCCGCCTGAAATGTAAAAGTTCTTGTACGTTTTAGAGAACATTGAGCATTGTATACAAGAAATATATTTTTTAGAGAACACTTCGCAGATGACCAAGTCAATCACGCAAAATCACTTTAGTAAAAAACGTATGAAAATCCTACCCAAAACAAAAACATGGTGAGCTATTTAACTTCATATACTAAGAATTACGCTTTCTACTCTCCCAATAATTTGTAATAAGGATAAGAAAAAGTAAATTTTAAAATAACTCCAGTTTCTATTGTTATTGCTTTTTTTAGGTGATTGGGTTTCTTCTGTTCACTAGAAGCCGAGGAAACCTTTTAATACTCTTAGTCCTAAAATGATCTGTGTGCTTCTTCCTTAGGAGCAGATTATTCAGGAATGGGTAAAGGTTGGCGGTAGTGCCCGCTTTCTGTGTCGAGATCCTGAGGTGTAACGATCCATCATGTAGGAAAGGATTAAAGGTCTTATGCGTACCGGCTTAAAAAGAATTTAACGCCAAGACAGTCCCACAACAACTCCTGCAGTCTCAACTTTCGCAGTAAAAATTGATCGATCATCTCAGGGATCTCCCAATATTTCGAACCTTCGTGTACGTACATGGGGTCCGCCTTAATTATAATGTGAAACACAGAAATTAAATTACAGCAAAACAAATGATTGGCACTAACAAATACTATAACAGATTAACGCCCAAATATTGGATTTTGTCCCATTACAGGAAGCTAAAGAGACCAATAATTGAAAGAGAGTAAATATACGTGCAGAAGGATTCAATACTAACAAAACCGTCAATCAATTAATCTAGATTATAAAAGGGTGTCAGAAAATAAAAGAAAAAACCTGGTGGTTCTGTTGGGTCCAGTAATAAGTAAGTAACGGTGTAATAAAACTGCAGATACTGAAAACAATCAAAGTTCTATTCATGTTGTATCTAGATAGGAATGAATAGTCCCCTAGTCAACGGAGTAAAATACGACAAACTATCCGGCATCCGGAAGTTATCTAAAAAATGATTATTTAGTGTTAAGAGCATATGAGAAGCTTTTCAGACTATTTTCTGCCTACAGTTCGTAAATTTCTTCGTCAAGACTTTGTCTTGATACTTGAAAATCTGCAAACGAAATTGTATTTTGAGTAAGTTAAATATATCGGAAATAAATATTAAATTTAAAAGAGGATACATTTTGGAATTGTTTTGTAAGAAATATAATGACAATTCGTTAGATCTATTCAACACAGTTTTGGTTAAATGAATTTTCAGTAGTGGGGCCATCATAGTAGTACAATAAAATATTTGGCTTTTGAAATTATTGCTCACTTCTCTTTTCCAATCCCAAGATACAAGAAACCGAAAAAGAAATCACCTACTTTAGCTACATTTTTGATTGGCAATAGATGGAGTTTGTCAATCTATCTTGATATATTTAAAGCAATTAAAATCAATCTCCACTCGTAAGGCCAAGCGTTTTATCTAAAGGAAGGAAAGCATGAAAACCTTCCACAATTACGCAGGACCAAACATTAAACCTGAAATGACTCACTAATAAATAAGGATCAACCTCTACCCAGGTTGAAAATCATCATGATAGTTCTCTTAAGTGCAACTGCCTGGGAATCTGAAAGCTCTTATACTTAAGCTGCCTGTAATCTGGATTTTTAAATGTTCGTCTGGAAAAAAAATCCAATAAAAGATCGGTGATGAAAAAAACTCAAAATGAACGATTTACATCGTTTTCGAGACAAAAAAAATATATAGTTTCATAATAGGTATTGTTATTGTCTCATCAGATCTAAAGAACGGTGCAGCCTAAGAAGAAAGTGTACCGAAGCTAAACTCAACATATTTACATTGAAAATAACACTCTTCCCTAGATCTGCGTGATTGAGATCGAGGACATGCTAATGCTGGTATGTCAAATACAGTTTTCACTTGTCCCTAAGATTAACAAAATTCGAAATGGGATATATACATCCTTCCCTAACTATTCAAACACGTTACAGGGTGTTCAATGTTTGACTTAAATAAATTATACAATGTGGTGGGACAAAAAGGTAAGGGGCTCTCTATAGCATATATTTTGAAGCTCGCTAATGGGGCGAGGTAACGTCATGGCACAGATTTCTGCATACTGTATTAGCCAAATTTATCACTAAGGAAACAACCAACTGACTTAGTGTTATTCAAGAACCCAATTCATATTGGGTGTGTTTATTTTTGTGCGTATAAATACGTACTTTATTTCCAA
>NW_025783777.1:0-26986 GCF_021130785.1 Homalodisca vitripennis
CCAGGTTGTATACATATACAATGTAAATTACATCTCGACTTCTGGAATATAATAATTCATGGTTCAGTGTTTCTAGCATTGACTGATTACTGAAACCTTTTTTAGAGAATTACCGTGTAAAACTTACAATGTGTAGGAAGTTATGTTAGTTTATTTGTGGAAAAAATAGTATTAAATGTTTTAAACCATTAAAAATAAATATTTTTAATCTATAGATTTTTATTATAGATAAATAATTATATTATATTTTAAACATGGATACATAAGTTGACATATAAATATCATTGATATTGCTTTTGTTATATGTACAATTACAACAGAATATTATAAAAATTTAATGAAAACGGTGATAAAACTTGGTCTAATATTGAAGTTTGTTTCCCATAAAACACGCTCTAATGCCAAAACAGTATTGCAAAAGATAAACAGCTGCGAGAGTAACACAATTCTCAGGTCATGATACTTTAAGGCAAAAAGTTAGGCTCAGATTCCAATTGAAATTAACTTCATAACCACCCCAGTCACGACGCTTTAATACAATATGCAGTTCACGGCCTCACCAGGCTGTCAATAACTCGCGTTATTTCCGTAATAATTCGGAATTGTTTAATTTTTTGTTGAGAAATTCTTGATTGCTATTATGCATAAAATCTATAAACACAAATGCACAGATGCCACAGGGAAATATAATTGGATACAATATTTGGTACATACTGTAAGATAGAGTTATACAACTTAAAATGCCCAACAGTGTGAGAACCTTCGGCTTTGCAGATGACCTCGCAGTGGCAGCCGAAGATAAGCAACTAGAAGAGGTTGAGTTTTTTGCTAACGTAAATAAGCAGGTGAGTACAGAGACCATCAATCACACTTACGGTTGGTGACGCTAGTGTAAAATCTGCACCAGCCCTCCAAAAATGGGAGCATGGATCGATGCAAGACTATGCTTCAAATAAACACCTTCAAGAAGTTAGGGAAAAAAGCGGCTCGAGTAGCTTGAGTTTTAACTGGGCTAATGCCGAATACAGAAGTCACAAGATAACAACGATGCAAACTATTGACTGTAGTTTTGAAGGCTGTTCTGTTATAGTGAGCAGTGCAATTATTAAAAAGAGCTACTCCGGTCGGCCGGTTCAGTACACCGAAGGGCATTACTGCGTGTAGTCTGTGGCTAACATACGGTATCATGAGAGGCCGCATGAGTGCTGGCAGGGGAAGCCTCATTGGAGCTATTGGCCAATGAAACAGCTAGGATCTACCGGTGCAACAAAGAACAAGATCAGAACCACGAAACTGCATTGAGGGAGGTTACGAGACCACACAACGAAACACCTGGCAGCAAAGAACGAAGATGCTGAGAGTAAATGAGATCCTCGAGGTTAAATAGATCGCATGGTGTTTCAGAGCCTACCTCGTCCGTTTTCATTTGGATACGGAACTGAGTTGCCCTGCCTGTGCAGAATCGGTGGTGAGAGCAGAACACTTGTTGTTCTACTGAAAATGGTGCAAAGTTCAAAGAAAAAGAAAGAAGAATCAGTAGGTAAAATTTTTGAGACTGAGAAACCTGAGCGAGATGATATGTCCTTGGATACTTAATTGGAAAGCTATTTTGAAGAGGCTGAGAGAAGAAGTTCGTAATAAAGGAGCGGACCCAAAGAAATATATTAAGAAACACTTGTTTTTAGTTTATTGAGTTCTTTTGCAGTTTGTCTCAGTTAATGTCAATACAATTTCTATGCACGCCTTCTTAATTTATTGTTTCGAGAGTATATAAAAGTATTATTTTAAAACTGGTCTAACTTTTGATAATTATTTTCTTCATTTCATTTCTGCTACAGTTTCCTTATATTTCCAGTTTCGTATAAGATTCCTATACATTCCAAAGCCAAGTCCTTTTAATCCATTTTAAGCCAAAAATTGCTAACACTTCTTCTATCCGGCTGTTTATTAAGGGTTCAGTAATAACGTTTTTTATCTCGAGTAAAACAAGTAAAAGCTTATTGTAGCCGCAGTCTGGTGGAGGGTTTGCCTCCTAGGCATTTATATTTATTCAGTTCCTTCTGATGGCTGATATCTTGACTAAGCCTACTGCCTGAGACGTTATTATTTAAATTTAATTAATCTACAACGCAGATTCAAACCTAGTATTTCCAATGACTGAGAACTAATCCTTCGCATGATTGTTTGTTAAAAAGTTTAAAAATGAGATTTTAAAATTAACCATGATTGTAGGTTTTGGCATATTCAGTTTGAAAGGTGAGAACCACTATTTTTAACACTTATAATGCCGATGTTGCATGTTTGACCTTTCTAAAATGATTCTAAATATATGTGCATTAAGACTATGCTACATAAAGGCCACATTAAAAATATAGATATATGCCAATAGATATATATCAACCATATAGAAGACAAGGTTCAACCTGTCATTGCCCGTACTGCGGTCTATGCATATGGAATTGCAAGTCAATACTGCTAAACCCGATATTAAATTACGTGATTACCCTCAGCCATGATATAAACTTCCCGGAGAGTGGATACAATGTACGTAAATCAAATGGCCCTTCGAAAAATGTATTCCCATCGTATTACCTTCACGCACATCCTAGTGTATATTTATACAACGCAAAGCCCTTTACAATTACTCACTTACCACTAATTGCCCAACTTCACAGACATCCCTGAAAGTAGGCACACGTAAGCCTAATGACTTAGGTAGAGAACTCAACATTTTCATAGATATCTAAAATTCTTAGTCGTTGAAATAGTGTTGAAACCCTTTGAAGAGCTACTGTATATTTCGTTAAATTTTCAAATTTCCTAAAGAAATAATATATGACAAAAAACGTAAGGTGTGATATATATAGTATAAAGTAATTCTGGTTTAAGTTAGTACGCCAAAAGCATAATACACATTTGCGTGTAATTAAATTTCTAGGAAAGCTACGCGCAATAGGCCTATATATAATAATAATAATAATACATTATTATTATCATTATTATTACTATTTTATGAACAAAAGTACAGAATAACTACAGGTTATTTAACTATGAACCATGCAAACAAAGTATTATATTTTTTTAATTAATCTAAAGAACAATTTAACTGAAGAAAATAGAAAAGGAAATTGCTAATCTAAAAAAAATTTGTTACGTGACAGACAATAATTCAAAGAATTGAAGATCAGGTCATGTCAGAACTGATTTCATCCTTTCCAATTAATTTTTAACTCTCGCATAAGTTTTATGAACAATATCAGAACAACAAAGTAATACTTATGATTACATTTATAATTGAAACAAGATTCTGCCTACCCTTGACATTGGCTATTTGTGCTAGATTTTTACTATGAAAATATATGTATATATTTGAACTTCTTTACTTTTTAGTACTTATCAGTATAATTAACTATATAGTTATCCTACCTTACCTGATGGCCATTACGAGATTCCCTACGACTCTTGATAGAATACTCTTTATGAGCATTTTAGGTTAGTCAGGCAAACTTATAATTTAGGCAAGAGGTATGATTACAAGATAGAGTATTCGGTAATTTCATACCTATATAATACTGAAAGTGCAGTGAAGGTTCCACTCATTAGTTTCTTCAAACGTTTTTGAGACAGGTGAACAATGTTTAAAAAATTTCCAAAATATTTCAACTCATTTTTTTTATGTGTATCCTAATGTGTTTTTTATTACGCTTTAATAAATAAGTATAAATTAAAAGTGTACTAAGTACCGGCAAGTGGCACTAGTTTTCGAACATTTTACAAACATGAATAATATATCACTGAAAGTGTTCTTTTAGGTCAAAAATTTATAAACTAAAAGAATACTTACCTCTTCTGAAAAGATATCAAGACTATGGACATGTACAATTATGAGTAATGATATACCATGTTATGTTACCCACGCATCGCTCAATATTTCTAAGGCGGAGCAGGCTCTTAAAGTGATGTCATTTTTTAACAATGGAATAAAAAATTTACCAGTTTTGAACAGTACTGTATGAATTAACTCGTCACAAGTTAAGCATGAAATTTGGATAGAAATGATCGAATTCATAGATTATATAATATAATTACACACTTTGCTATGTATAATTATATCTTCTTGTTATTATAAACTGGAAGGAATAATGAAAACGATGTGTTTTAAAGATGTAGGACGGTCCTAGGTAGGGTAGCCTTGTAGCGAGTTTAAAAACCCCGTATTAAAAATTATAGCTTAGTGCAGTATTATGTGGATGTGTGTGTGTGTGTGTGTGTGTGTGTGTGTGTGTGTGTGTGTGTGTGTGTGTGTGTGTGTGTGTGTGTGTGTGTGTGTGTGTGCTGTGTGTTATATCCATTTATATATTTCAATGACAATAGATGACTATAAGTGTATTGGGTAGATGGAACAATAGGCTTACCATTCAATCTAAAAGACTTATAAGGGTATAATGGCAACTTACTAAAAATTCAAAATAATACACTGTACGAGTGGATATACATTTATGAGTACATTGCACATAACAACATACAGAATGAGAATAAATACAATAAAGAAAGAAATTATACTAGTTTTACTGTGCTGAAGTTGAAATTAAAATGCATTTGAATACTTTTTAGATATTTATTTGTGGTATTCATAAAATAAATAGGATAAAACGTTTTAGGGTATGAATATTGTTATAGAATATCAAGGATTGTATATTAATTACCTTGATGAAACATACAGAGATTGGGTTAATAATTGCCCTTGTCCTGATAGGCTACTGATAATATCATCCGTCACGTAGCATCATTAACATAAAGTTAACAATCAAAGTGAAGCCCCTAGGGTAAAACCTTGGGTAATTGGATTGTGTACTTGCAGTAAAGCCAACCCGTAGCGTTTACCCTTATCATTAGGATACACCATGGCTTTCTTAATATTTTGGCTACTGAAATACAGTCATAGTTACTATTTCAGTGTTTTGATAGTTAAAATATATTTCTTTTAGTTTTTGAAAATATGGAGAACGTTATATCACATACAGTGTATTTCTTTAACACTTTTGTTATTTACTATTTAACTCACATTTTTAATAGTAGTTCATAACGATATTGATGTAATACTTTAGGTGGAGGATCTATCTATACATGTGTAGTTTGATTTACAAGATAAATAAGCGTGTAACTAACTACGTAGACAACGTGTTATAAGACGGGTATTTGGGGTAAATTTGTTCCCCCAATATTATTTAATATATTAGTCTTATTAAGTTAACGCTACTATTAGGCAAAAATTACCTCCTTGGATCTATTTGTAGTAGCTATAAATCACAAACGAAAACAGTGCGTGTATTTTACCTCGTGTCTCACTCATTGTTCCCTTAACTTACTCTCGGCAACAGAATGCAATTCTTCCTATAATGTAAATCACTTACTTTAATAATATAATCAGAAGCCGTTTTAATGGAAACTGTATTTATAAGCTGTGTGCATTATTTTGGATAGTTTATTATTCCATGTATTAATTTTCCGCTTTTGACCACAATAGATACATTTTATTGTATCTAGCGCGAAAAATCAAACTAGAATTTTATATTTTTTAAGTTTGAATATTGTCTAAGTAATAAACCTCCTTCGACTCGTGACTAGTTCATTGATTAGTTCATTTTGTTATTTATTACGAAATTTAAGAAATCCTTTATGTCAACCAAAACTAAACTTATTTTTATCATTGTATATTTTAAACTATAGATGTTTTAATACTTCAAAACAATAATTAAAATAAATTTTAAAATACATTTTGTAATTTAAATACAGTGACATGATGTAGCATGACAGTACACAATGTTTTTATAAGCATTCTGTAATGGGAGAAGATTTTCAGGAGAATATCTTTGTATATTGTACGACATCACGTTATTATGGTCGTTATGTCGCTTACGCATTGTTTGGACAGGATGGAAAGAGGTCTTATTTAAGCCTCTTTTAAAATATATTGCCACCATCAAAGTGTCACGTAGGGCCATAAAGAATAATCTATTGCAAAGTGGAAGTTGTACTGATTGTAGCAATTTCAAAAATATCAATAATTACCTATAGCAAGTATGAGTCACATATTATTTCTAATTGTGATATTCTGTGAGAGAAATTATACCATTACATTAAAATATAGCATAATTTACTTTAATCGATCCTAATAAATTGAATACATTTAGAGAGCTAGGTTAATTTCATAGTGTTTTAAGTCCAAGATACCTAATTAGACAGTTATTAACCTATTGAATAAATAACTATTCTAGTATTTAAATTGTTTAAAATACATTTCCTAAACAATTATTACATTTTTTTAACAATAATTATCATCAAAATCCCTGAAAAGGTATAAAAAACTGAAGAATGAAACCAAAAAACGAAAAGAAGAAATATCTCGTATTCATATAAGATGATCAATAGTTACATGTGTTTATACATTTATTTTTATGAACAGTATGTATAACAGACAAAAGAGAGATGATTTAAACAGTGAATTCTCAGGAGGTTTTACTTTTATATTATTTTTATTTCAGCCTTCAAGCGTATAGTAAAGGTAAATATTGTTTATTTAAGTTGCTTATATTCTGAAATGGGCATTTAATAACAACAAGATACTAAGTGATGAACTAATAAATACTTTTTTTATGGGCTAAAAGTTAGCAAAACCCATCACATGAGTGGCTGGAAATAATTTATAATTTTGTTTGTCTAACTGTCTGGTCGCGTGGTATCTCAATAATGAAGTATCTCAAAGCCTTAAAACATAGTTTAAAGCCTAATGTCATACACAGAACAGTACGATGATGGTGTTTTATACTTATTTGTTGAGCTTTATTGATAATTTTCAAATTGGATATAAACAAATAGCTATATAGAGAAATAAATGTGTGCTTAACCACTTAACCATACTGATAATACTGTTTAGACATTGTATTGTGAGGAACTGAGCATTAAGATGTCACGCCGTTCTAAGCTGAACGCCTTGGATTCTCACACTCGGAAGAATTCACTGCCAGATTTCATTTTGGTGCCGTCAAATTGCTCCGTACGGTTTATAATAATTTATTCAATACCAATCAATATGATAATGTTTTTATAAGCTGGCAAAGGTTCTAGGTTCTAAGGTTTTAGCTTATTACGACTATATTTTACACCAAAAGTTTCAAAACTGAAGGCTTTTTTTTTATTGAAGTAAACAATAAAAATAAAAAAAAAGTTTCTACATTATTTTTAAATTCAAAACACTCTAATTATTACCTAATTAGATTCAATAACTTCAACTTTATTTTGATTTTACCACAAACATGAGGGATTTGGAGAAAACTAAAAATTTTCATATAACATAATCTGAAACAATTTAAAATTAGAGAAATGTAATATTATAAAAATTTTTTGTAATATATTTATTTAAACTCCTGAAAGTTGTGTAAATAGGTTAATGACATTTGTATATGACCCAATATGTATATGTTACAAAAACGTTTAAATATATTGTGCAATATTTCTGATTATTACAAATATTTACAGGATAGTAACTTAACACGTTGTAACAAAACTGTAGAACTTATAAATGTTTGATATAATTTGACAACCTTTAAGTCATATTAGTATACAAAACTTGTTTTTCTTATAAATAGGTCACTATATAATAGTTACACAGTATGTTGGAATCTAATTTTGATGAAATAAAAAAACTAAGACCCTTTGTGAAAGTAATATTTTAACTATAGTTGTGCCTAACCAAAGCACTTGTATCATGTGCCACGACCTAGAGCACGACTAAAAACAAAATTATTCACTAAGTACACTATGTATTTCTTTTATTATAAGACATTACAAGTCAATAACATTATTAGGGTTAATGTATGCCGAAAATCTAGTTAATGTGATTAAAGACAACAAAACATTCAAGTAATTAACTACAAGCTCAATTTACATTGTTAAAAAACAAGGAAATTACTTCCAGGGAACTAACTAATGATGTTGTCTTCTTTCTCTCACTTAATACTGATTCAAAATACTTTCTTTGGAGCTGGAGTACGTTAAATACAGCCTTTTAATCAAAATCAAACATTACAATATGAAATAAAAATTGTTAAGCAGTTTTAATTTGAAACATAAACTATAGAGCGAACTGTCCTATATACATGTAACTGTAATTTAGCATGTACTTTTCCATAGTTTTTATCCTTCACTAGTGGACTAGCACCGTGTTCTAAACTGTATTCAAATTTCTCACTTGTGCCATTACCATTTAAAAAGTAGATGGTATTTTTGTATTTTAGATAATTTTTATGATTGATTGATTCGAGGAACTGTAAAATCTTAATTTCTGTCTAGCTGTATGTTTGTCTGTCCATATGATCTCTCAAGAGCGAATTGTTATCATACCAACCGTGAAAGTATTTCTATACCTTTTTATACTTTATATTACCAGTTCTCATTATGAAAGATGTTAAATTAACTGAAGCAGTGCCATATTTACAAATTATGTGAAATAAAGTGTTAGCCAGTGAAACGGGGAGATTGGAGAGGCCTTGACAGTTGGAACTTGAGTTTGGTAGGGGGTAATAGTGGATGGCTCCTTTCTACCTGCATGTCCCGCCATTTAGTTGAGAAGGATCGTTGGACGGGGTGAACATCACGGCTACACGGTTAAAGCGTATTATACGAATGGTGAGAGTTTGGTGAAAACACGACGTGTTTTTTACGCCATTTCAACATACCGCGCAACAGGCCTGTTCCTTCGGATAACGCAATTCGTTCGTGGATAAACAACCTTGAAGAAACTGGATCAACGTCTAAAAAACGAAGTGGGAGTGCAAAAGCCGTTCTAACTCCTCAAAATATCGCTACTGTTTAACAGACAATACTCAGAAGTCCACGCCGATCTGCCAAACAACATGCTCTACGCCTTGGAAGAACATGCTTACTTCGGTGAGAAGGATTCTTCATCAAGATTTAAATTTTCACCCATACAAAATTCAGATTGTGCAATCTCTTCAAACCAACTGACCATCAGAAACGATTACAATTATGTGAGGAAATGGCCAGAAGACTTGAAGAAAATTTCGACCAAGTAATCCAACTAACTTTGTGGGCGCATTTCCACCTCTCTGGTTTTGTAAATAAACAAAAACTTCAGATACTGGTCGGAGGAGGAAAACCTTGACGCACTTCATGAAACGCATCTTCATGCTGAAAAAGTGACGGTTTGGTGCGCAATGTTAGCAAGAGGAATCATAGGCTCATTTTTCTTTGAGGATATCAATGAAAGTGCTGTGGCTGTTAACTCTGTGCGTTACGTTGCATTGATCCAGACCTTTCTAATACAATTCTCCCACAACTCTCCCATTGTCCAGTGAATAAAACACACAATGTTCCAACAAGATGGGGCAACAAGCCACTCTGCAAGAGTTGCCATGAATGCTTTGTTTCCAGGTGGCGTCATTTCCCGAAACGGGGATATCCTTTGGCTCCCTCGCACTCTATATTTGACAGTCTGTGACTTTTTCTATGGGGTTACTTAGAAACATGAGTTTTTTCAGAACGATCCACCTAGAACTATCCCAGCCCTAAAACAACGAATTCGGGACGAAATCGAAGGAATACCATTCAATATCCTGCAAAATGTTGTACCGTATGACGATAACACATGGGGGTGGTGACTTCTGAGGTCGTAGTAATAAATACTAGAAATACAAAGTTTACTTATAAGTTCAGTTTAATTACGAAAACTTAAAAGCACCACTTTTAGATGGTAAAGGGAAAGTTATGTAATGCCACGTTGCTGCCAATTAGAATATAATAACTAAAAAGTATAATCTTCTAGGTGGGCCTAAAATATCCAATGTTCTATTGAATTATGCGTACGACGTTTTATTTTACAAAACAATAATATTTCACTTCCCTTCGCAATAGGTAGACTCACAACCCGGGTGTCGGCCGTCTTGGCACGAGACATTGAAGCTGTAGTCTAAAAACGGTTATTTCTAGAAGAGGAGTAGAAGTTTGGAAGTGGTAGCCATCTATTCAAACAACACGTGAGGTACATCAGCTACGTAAACTCGCCTAAAACAAATTCGCGACGGTATTAGCCATTTAATGATACAAATTACTATTTATAACAACGTGCTCGTCACCATAAGGACGACGCCACAACCTTTTATCTATCTCCATCAAGCAAATAAAAGATCTTCAAGGGTAAGGTTACTTTACTAATCACATCTTTACTTTACGTTACATTCATTTTATACGTTTGGCGTCAAAGGGCTAATTTAATAATACGAAAAGATCAATTTTACTTACGGACAAAGCGCGCGAGGTGTGATCGGTTACGTAGTTGGGCTGCTACGAAGGGTTAGAAGAAAAAATTCATACGCGTGCCAATTAGGTAGTTACTCCGCCCAATAATTTAGTTCCGGAACATTGGATGTAAATTAATATTATATTATACTGGCTGATTAGGTTGCGAAATTTACATTGTATGAAATTTAATTAACTAATTTACGGTACAGAATATCCCCCCTGTTTTTGATTTCGCAACCTAATTAGTCGCTTTACTTTAAACATATTCTAAATAACAAACTTAATTCAACCTTTTATTCATTACATAAATTCAAATTCAACCATAACAATACGATAGCGCGGGGTTTCAAAAGTTTCCTATGAAATCCGCTAGATCGCATGCCAATTGCAGTTCTATGACTGCTCGCTTAGGGACCAAAAATAGAAAATCAATTTAGGCAAACTATTTTCATGCAGTGCACGTTGCAGCGTTTTTAGAAATTTGCGGGTCGGTTGCAAGAATAAGGGCATTTAAGGCGATTAAAAAATCGTAAACAAGTTGTAGTGTAGTGTTTTGTTTATATAGGCGCCACATTCATACTTCTTTTTGCATTCATACCAGTGTTTTTGTGTATAGTGTTTTTGCCCATTAAATACCCTGAGACTTGCGGACAAGTTACCAATATGGATCGAATGCTTTGGAATGAAACGTCCCCTCACGAGAAGCTAAGTCTCACATTTCTTATTAATACTGCATCACTCTTAATATATATATTTACATACAACATCCTATACATCTTACATCTACATGAATTTTAACACTTCAAATATATCTACAAAATTCAAAATTCAACATTTCGGCATACCTACAAAACACAGACAATTTTTCATATTTGGTTCCCTCATTACAAACAGTCAGGATCAACTTTGTCTCATTTCTTTACACTAAGTCTATTTACAAATTCTTTTTCTATATTTTATTTCCATTGATACATTCGTTAAGAATTCACCAAACAGTTAACTTCCTGGATTTTATCTTATCTTTTAAATTTGGCAGCCAAGTGGTTCCTTAAGCTAGGGATGCTACAAATTTTTTTTTTTATTTATACAGAACAGGTCTTAATTTAATTTTAAATCTACAATATGAACCTTTTTTACATTCAAAACATTTTCAGTGTGTTGTTACCAATACAAGTTACAGGGCTTAAAAAATATAAAATTCTATAAATATCCTATCATATTTTGGTGCTAAATTTTGCACAAAACTTTTCTACCTTATTGCTTAAATAGTGAGTTCTAATCCATACTAAGGAATGCAACTTAAAGGGATGTTTTACCATTTTGCTGCTGAGTACTTTTGTCTATTACTGTTATGTGCTATACTCCTTTTTACATTCACCACAGCTCTCTTTAAATTGTTTACAACAGTTTCCTTGGACAAAATTCTCACCAATTAGATCATTTAGCTTCCATAAATTAGATAAAGCATTATTACAGGAATGATTAAAACATTAAATCAAAGGCAGCAAAACCTGTGCTTTCATTATGGGCGGTGTTTAAACTTAATTGTATATAGCCTAGGTCATTATCCCAATTACTATGACAGTTGTGATAGAAACTACGTAATAATGTTAGATAGTGTTTCTAATATGGCCTTTCTGATTGATTTCCATTAGCCCTGTAAGGCGCTAGTCTACGGTGTTCAATAAAATTCTTAAATAAGAACTTCTTAAAATACAGTGATGTAAAAATATGCGGCATTGTCTGACACTATTATTTTAGGTACAGAAAAAGTTGTTAAAAATTATGCGGTCTAATTTATTACATATTTCAGCACTCTTACATTCCCTCAAAGGGATTAGCCATAGAAATTTACTGGCGGCATTCTACAACTACAAGTAAATATACATTGCTGTTTCTAGTTCTCACTAAGGGACCTAAAAGATCTATGAATAAACAATCCATATTGTTTCTTAAATGGCACAGATACTAATTCGCCTTCATATTTTCTTTGGCACACTTTACTCATTTTACAAACATTACATTCTTTGACTTTTGCCTTTATAATTTCGTCTAAATCAGGTCTATAAAAAATACTGATTAATTTTTCTTTGCGTTCTAGCAATGCCTAAATGACTCTCCTATTAAAGAACTGTGGAAGAATTCGTATACTAAATCAACTAACTGTAACAGGCAAAAATATCTTACTTTTACTTTTTACATTCCTTTTGTACATCAGTAAATTGTTTTTTATAAAATAAACATTAAATTGTTACTATTGCTTTTTACAGATTGAATGATTCGCTGAGTTTCTTTATCTTGAAGTTGATATTTTTCTAAATCTTTAAAACGCTAATGGCAAATCCATTTAATTAACAACCACAAATTATCCTTGTTATTGCACTTATTATTTATCTGCTGCATTTTAGGCTTTTACATTAGATGTTCGTTTACATGTTTTGCCTTCGGGAGGAGTTTGAATGGCAGAAGGAAATCGATAATCTATTTTTATCCTGGTCCTGGAACGTTCCGGCAGTCACTGGGGCTCGGATCAGCTGTTCCCGTCGACTCGCCCTCAAACATACGTGAAAGGGCGTCTGCCAGCGCATTATCGGTGGAACTTTTAAATTCCACCTCAAATGGCAAATTCAAAATCCTCTCGATCCACCGGGCAAGTCGTCTTCCTACCTTCCTTTTGTGATTGAGGACATAGGGATAAAGCTTGGTTATCAGTTATTAATTTAAAGGTTCTTACTTCTAAAAATTCGTGCCATTTTTCTATGCAAAATTAGTGCACTCAAAGCTTCTTTTTCATAAACAGTATATTTTAATTCGGGCATCAGTAAATTTCCTAGAGTAATAGGCTATTGGCATTAATTCATTTTGGTCGTTTTCCTGTAACAAACAACCACCTGCGGCTATTCCACTAGCATCTGTCATTACTATAAATTGCTTTGAAAAATCGGCTAACTGGAGTACAGGAGGATTCATTATAGCTTCTTTTAACTTTACAAACGAATCTTGACATTCACTTGTCCAAATAAAATTTAGCGTTTTTCCTTCTTAAACGATTTAAAGGATTACATAATTTCGGCATAATTATTTATAAATTTTGAAAAGAAATTGGTCATACCTAAAAACTGTGAAATTTGTTTGGCGTTCTTAGGCGGCATAAATTCTCTTATACTCCTTGTTCGCTCGGGATCTATAGTTACTGTATTATTTTTTATTAAGTTCCCCAAAAAGGAGATTTCCTCAAAACAAAACTTTGCTTTCTCTAGGTTTGCCGTTAAAGCCATGTTTGCTTAGTCTATTTACAATCTCTCTGACATGTACTAAATGCGAATCAAGGTCTTTACTGTACACTAAGATATCCATCACAAAAATTTATCACATATTTAAATTTTATATTGTCTAGGACTTTATCCAGATAGGCGGACAATACAGCACTACCAACATGTAAACCAAAGGGTACTCGTTTAAATTTATATTTACCAAATATAGTGCTAAAATGAGGTAAAGATCTTGACTATCAGGTGATAATGGGACATTGCAAAAAACTTTTTTCTTTAAATCTATTATTGAAAAATATTTGGCCTCCACTAAGATGTTGATAATAAATTATTTAAATCACCAATGGGAAAATCAATTTTCTGTAACTTTTTATTTTAATTCGGTATAATTGACTACAAGTCTGTCCTTTTTGGTTAAAAAGGCTGGGACTGGAGTAGGCTGAAGTACTGGGTTCAATTATTCCTTGGTCCCAACCAATCCTGTATTATTGTTTTCATCTTTTATTTACAGTAGGAGGGCTCATATAAATAAGGCATAATATTTACAGGTGTGGGGTCATTTTAGAACTAATCTCACTTCCAAATCTAGAGCCTCTTCCTAATTTTGGAGTAAAAAACATTTGGATAAATCCCCCTATAAGGTTTTGTATCTCAGCCTCAGCTCTAGTGCACCCTATTTTTACATCAATGCTGTTTACTTCATGTTCAAAAGGCTGTTGTCTGACAATAGTTATTTTCTCATTACAATTGAATTTAAAATAACATGAATCTCCATCAAGATCTAAAAATTAATTTGCTATTAGATTATAAATGGGTTTCCCAATACAATGTCCCATTTTTAAATTATCCAATACAATAAATTTTACTTTCCAACAAAATTTAGAAATTTTTATCTTAGCATAACAGTAACCAAAACATTTTTATTTCAGTGTTATTTGCAGCAAACATTCTATCATCTGACTTCATTAATTTAGAAACATTTTTATTCAACAATAGGCTATCATAAAATTCTTTACTAATTATATCTCTTGTAGCACCAGTATCTAATAAGCAGTTTGTTTTTATATTTTTACCCACTATAGCTTCAATTAAAGGCATATTGTTACACTGTCTAACATTTAGTCTTAAATTAGGTTTTCTATAGTTTAATTTACTCCAATTTTTTAATTACCTTACCATAGACTCTCATAAAATAGTGTTTTTCTTTTCTTACTGTATTACTATTTATAAAAATTATTATTCTTAAACTTATGAAACCGGGGAGGGATATTTTTAGGTGTTGTGTGTAATACCACTCCCCTACAAACTAGTTTTTTGGATTCCTAAAACAGTTTTTTGCTAAGTGGCTAGGCCTATTACAATTGAAACATAACTTTGGGTTTTTAATAGTAGGCCTGCTATTCCTAGGTTTCAACATGTGGTGGATACATGTTGTTAACATATGTCTTACTTAAATTGTCCCTTAAGTTATCATTAAAGGTTATATTGTTACTAGCTATACACAATTTTTCCAAATCTGTAAAACAAATGGGATTGTTTTTCAAAAATCCAACTTATTTCTATCCTGTAGGCTTAATACCTCTTTTTATACAAGTTACCAAGTCCTGTTCACTTATGTTACACAATAAAACTTGACTGAGCTCTTTGATGTCATAGATGTATTCATACAGTGGCTCATCAAAACCTTTGTGGCCTATAAACTAAATCTAGTCTTAGTCTTTCAATTAGGCCTACAGGGATAAAAGCACTAATTAATTTCCCTGTGTAGATAGTTGACATTTGGCATGACAGACTTACACTGTATTATTTTGGCTAAAAGTGGACCTTTTGCATAACATGGTAACAATGCTAAAATTTCATTTTCTGATAGGCTAGTTTCACATTTTAGTTTTAACAAAGTTTTCAATAAAGTTTATTAGCTCAGGTACTACTAAGCCATTTGTTACTGTAAAATTTTGTAAATAACATTCTACAGGGTTGTTTAACTTATTAAACATATTTAAACCAGACATAGGTTGACTAATACAATCATTGTTTGCATTATAAATAGGCATTATAGGCAAAGTGGGGTGGGTACTGGCAGTAGGCTGTGATATTGTTGGGTGGTTGTACAGAAAATAGAGCCTATTTGTTCTTTCACTGCCTGTTCCATAGCCTCATCTTGTTCTAATGATTCATTTTAAATTGGCCTTCTAACACTTTAAGCTGTTCTAGGTTCACTGTAGGGTAGGCAAGTTTTTAGCTAACTGTTGTTCAACATTTACTAGCCTACACTTTAAAAGCTGATAAAGTTGTTCACTATGTACAGAACTTAGTTCTAGCTGGTTGTCTAAAAATAAACGGTTTATTAAATGTTTACACTTTTCTTGGAATTTGGTGATTTCTAAAGGTGAACTAGCACTGTTTCAATTCACTGCACCCATGTTCTAATAATATCACTTTGTCACTGAGAAGTTTTACTTCCTGATTGTGGTCTATTTTTAATAGGCTACTAGGGAGTAGGTAAAATATTGTTTCTCAAACACTGTCTTAAGGACTTTCTGAGTTCATTTACTGTACTGTCACTATTTAATTTAATACCTCTAGATATCAGTTCAAATACCAACTCATCTTTAGACAAAATATTCTATTTTAAAATGGCAGGCATCGTGGCGTTTTTCACTCAGTTTCACCCAGTTGATGGCAGAGTAGGCACATCAATAGCAGGAGTGGGCGCAATAAAAATGTGTACCGTATGACGATAACACATGGGGTGGTGACTTCTGAGGTCGTAGTAATAAATACTAGAATATACAAAGTTTACTTATAAGTTCAGTTTAATTACGAAAACTTAAAAGCACCACTTTTAGATGGTAAAGGGAAAGTTATGTAATGCCACGTTGCTGCCAATTAGAATATATAATAACTAAAAAGTATATCTTCTAGGTGGGCCTAAAATATCCAATGTTCTATTGAATTATGCGTAACGACGTTTTATTTTACAAAACAATAATATTTCACTTCCCTTCGCAATAGGTAGACTCACAACCCGGGTGTCGGGCGTCTTGGCACGAGACATTGAAGCTGTAGTCTAAAAACGGTTTTATTTCTAGAAGAGGAAGTAGAAGTTTGGAAGTGGTAGCCATCTATTCAAACAACACGTGAGGTACATCAGCTACGTAAACTCGCCTAAAACAAATTCGCGACGGTATTAGCCATTTAATGATACAAATTACTATTTATAACAACGTGCTCGTCACCATAAGGACAACGCCACAACCTTTTATCTATCTCCATCAAGCAAATAAAAGATCTTCAAGGGTAAGTTACTTTACTAATCACATCTTTACTTTACGTTACATTCATTTTATACGTTTGGCGTCAAAGGGCTAATTTAATAATACGAAAAGATCAATTTTACTTACGGACAAAGCGCGCGAGGTGTGATCGGTTACGTAGTTGGGCTGCTACGAAGGGTTAGAAGAAAAAAAAATTCATACGGCGTGCCAATTAGGTAGTTACTCCGCCCAATAATTTAGTTCCGGAACATTGGATGTTAAAATTAATATTATATTATACTGGCTGATTAGGTTGCGAAATTTACATTGTATGAAATTTAATTAACTAATTTACGGTACAATGTCATGAGAAATTTCCAGGCCCGGCTGCATCAGTGCATAGATTCCAATGGAGGACATATGGCAAATGTTATATTCGAAAATTTTTTTCAATTATTGTACAGTAAATGGCCACCTTTTTTCTTTATATTTACAACCATTAAATACTAAAATTAATTTTCTTAAAGAATTAGTTGCTTATTTAAATCTTCCCGTTTCACTGGCTAACCCATTTACTGCAGATGTTGCAAACCGTTATCTCTAAATTGTTGCATGTGTCGAGTGAAAGATGTATTATTGCAATAAAATATTATAATCCATTCTTTGATACTTAATTACAATTAAATAGTTTTAAGTTTTAAGAGATACATCATGATGACTTCACCCGTTGTCTCCTTAATTTTTGAACCCAATCAAAAACATGAATAATATTTCCACCAAGATTGAAAGTAAATCACAATACTGTCCAAAATTGCTTCCTTAATATCGCAAAACTCATCCATTATGATCACATATTTGTCATTTGCCAGGTCAGTTTCGTAACAGGAATGTTGATAATAATTTTTATACTTTTCCAGTATTTTAAGATAATCATGTGTATAAAACTCACGTTCCTTACAATATACAGTACATAGAAATTAATTATAATTGAATATATATAGTGCTTATAAACAACTGTATTGTTTAAATATGTAGTAATTTAAGCTTGAAATTAAAAATATTTGACTAAATATATAGGTTTTATCCTTTATTTTGCAGCAGATTGAACAGTTTTTCAGATCACAATACAATCCCATCAGAGGTGGAAACGGGTTAATTCACTTCTGTGCTCTCTTACTTCTCGTTCTTACTTCTTCAATAGAGGTTAAGTTCCTATTATTTATTCTTTTTACTTTTCCAATGAATGTTGTGTTTTAATACTTATTATATGACCTTTAATTACTCACTACATTACTAAAAGAATAGATATTATGCCTTTATAAGATATTTAATTCGAATGCTATTAATTTTGTATTTATGTTTCAAGCCATGCTGTCTAATATTATACGTAGAGTATTGAGTTCATGTGATTTATATCAAGGTTTTTGACAGCTTGAAAATATTACTAAATTATTCTACTTGTAATTTAATGTCTAAACGGTTTCTGAATAAACATTAACATTAAATAACTGATTTTATTAACGGTTTTTAGTAATTTTAATGGTTGGGCTGCGACGTATCCAAAACTGGTACTTAGTGAGCACATGAGAGATATTTAAAAAAAATATTTTTTATAGATATATAGATATTTTGGGTATTACATATTAGATTTGGATGTTTTGGGTTATGATGCATTGTGTTAAACGTATTTAAGTAAGGGTCATAATCTATGAATGAGTGATAAATGATCGAAATATAAAGTTCAAAAAACATGTTTGCCTTTTTCCCTCTGAAGAATATGTATAAGACTATGAGTTGCTCTACTGGATATATCAGTTACCATCTATACAATTACATCTGAACTTATAAATCTATACGTACGAGCGATTTTTACGCAAGATTGAAAAAGGCCAGTTAATAGATTTATTAGTTTACATAAATAATTCTATAGAATCAAATTATTCAGAATAGACGTATAGTGTATACATTATAATAATGAGGGCTATAAATCGTTAAGGTAGGTCTTATGGTAATGTACAATATTTAGATGGCAATGAATTTATAATAATTACAATTCTAAAGTGGAATTCAACAAACCAACGACTGTAATTTATTTCAATCATTAGATCGGCAAGTATTAGGTTTGTGTTTATTGATTTAATATCCTTTCTGTCAATTGCAATTAATATTGCATTACTCTTTAACTGTTTATCGGATGGTTTTAAACTATTTGGGCATTATATATAAGATCATCATGTTATCGTAGAAGCACCTATAATTAAAAAAAAGCTACTGTTTTCATAAGTTTAGAACCAAGAAAAAATGCATTACTTCATTTCATATAAATGTGGTATATATTATTTATATTTGCCATTTTACCGACTATGAAATGACCTTCTTTTCATCAATCACAATTTTAAGTATTGTTAATTTATTAAACTAGGTTGAATAATGTAATTCATTCTTGGCAATCTTTTTGTATTGGTTTTAAGAAGTCTGATCTATTTGTATAATAATAACTAATTACTTATCAACTAATTAAAATACTTCCACAAGGATGGATTGAAATTAGAGAACATTAAAAAAACTAAATCTTTTTCAGATTATAAATTTATGTTCCAATCGTGGTAATTTACTATTCATTACATTTTATATCTGGTTGTTATAAATAATGATTAATTTTACTTGTGAAAGTGATTAACTTATTACTTAAGCAAGTACTTTATATGTGTATGCATATATACAGTGTGTGTGTGTGTGTGTGTGTGTGTGTGTGTGTGTGTGTGTGTGTGTGTGTGTGTGTGTGTGTGTGTGTGTGTGTGTGTGTGTGTGTGTGTGTGTGTGTGTGTGTGTGTGTGTGTGTGTGTGTGTGTGTGTGTGTGTGTGTGTGTGTGTGTGTGTGGTGTGTGTGTGTGTGTGTGTGTAGTGTGTGTGTGTTGTGTGTGTGTGTGTGTGTGTGTGTGTGTGTGGTGTGTGTGTGTGTGTGTGTGTGTGTGTGTGTGTGTGTGTGTGTGTGTGGTGTGTGTGTGTGTGTGTGTGTGTGTTTGGTGTTGTGTGTGTGTGTGTGTGTGTGTGTGTGTGTGTGTGTGTGTGTGTGTGTGTGTGTGTGTGTGTGTGTGTGTGTGTGTGTTGTGTGTGTGTGTGTGTGTGTGTGTGTGTGTGTGTGTGTGTGTGTGTGTGTGTGTGTGTGTGTGTGTGTGTGTGTGTGTGTGTGTGTGTGTGTGTGTGTGTGTGTGTGTGTGTGTGGTGTGTGTGTGTGTGTGTGTGTGTGTGTGTGTGTGTGTGTTGTGTGTGTGTGTGTGTGTGTGTGTGTGTGTGTGTGAGTGAGTGTGTGTGTGTGTGTGTGTGTGTGTGTTGTGTGTTTGTGTGTGGGTGTACTTATATACTGGCAAAAGTGACTTGGTTAAAGTAATATTAGCTAAAGGAAAAATATTTACTTTGTTTAGGTTATTGTGAGAGTAGCTGACAGACGTATGGTCAAAATAAAATTTTCAGGATACACGGGATACAGTCATGTAACATAAAAGCCTTGTAAAGTGGGTAAAAGGTTAGTTTATGTATGTTAGCTTGTTAGTTTAGGTTATATATATATATTATTTTATATGTACGAATGTTGAGATTAGCCCCATTTGACAATTCCGTCAAGTGAGGCTTTAGAAATTGGACACTTTTAGAGACTTAGTTCCAGGAATGGGCTACCCACCACTAAAGAGATGCGTCTGATTCTTATGCTCCACTGAGCGGAAGCTGAAATGTAGCTAAACTCTGCAAACGCATTAAATAAAACCTTTCCTGCCATAGCTACGTTATGTAAAGCTTAGGGTAAAAACAGGTAAAACCGGTTTCTTTAGTAATTTTCCCCATATCCAATCGTGATTACATAAATATGGGAAATATTTAAACTGATTAACGCATTATTATATACATATATGAATTTAGACTATTATATTTATTAAATATTAATATACAAATAGACATTATACTATTTAGCATGCTTAATGTTTAAAGTTTAAAAAAAAGCGTGATTAATAATTTTGAAGAAACTACAGCCAAATTATTAGTAGTAATGGCTAGTTAATATGATAAGTAGAGCTTTATTAATTATTTTGACCAAATTCACTAGCTATATATATAAATTATTGGCTATTATATGCAGTAGTTAGATTAATTGCATTGGGCTTAACATTCTAAGGATACTGGAATGTCCAGCATTACTATGGAAATGATTAATTTTATCTTCGACCGAACAAGTCAATAAAACAATAATTCAGTACCGTTCATTACTCAACTCATTTTTATTATAATACCATTTTTGCAACGAACTACATTATTTAAGGATATGGAAAATTGGTTTTTCTATATTGAGAATTATAAATTTGATTCTTAATGATTACATCACAGGCAAGTATTTTACAAATAAAGGTTATTAATACATAGTGAAACTTCACAGGAAGTTCTAGAGAAACTTTTGCTAAGCAAATCAGTTGAAGGTATATCTGCGGATATAGATTTGAATATTTAACATAATACACAAATTTTCTGCTTTAGTAGCATAGTTCACGTGTAAATTGCCAGTTTCTTAACTGTAAATGATTTACATTAGAGTATTTACTGTGTGCCATGGATAGCAAATAAATATAGAAGTTTTTTTTTGCATATATAAATACTGAGTAAAGTGCATGCCAGGTTTGAGTAAGCTTGGGAGGCATAACGTTACATCCAGTGGATAATATACTGCCACAGATAATGCCATGGATAAATCCGTTAATAGACGGATTTTTACCAATTTCAATCTGAAGATAAAGCGAATCATGGTGGATCTTTGCTAAAAATTTGTGGAAATAACTCATTTTGCTAGTAACGTAGCATGCAGACTGACGCACACAAAGATACAAATCTGCTTTCATCATCAACTGGTAGAAGAGCCTCCAATCGGACGGTTAGCCAATGAAACTACTCTAAATTACGTATTGTGGGGCTAACTTTGATTTTAAATCAATAAGAACTGTAAATTAAGTTGTTAAAATAAAAAATATTGTTAATAATATTATTTGAGTTTAATTTCTATTGATATCCGGAGCACCTTCTTAAAAATACAAAACTCACTCACGACATTTATTATATACAATACGCCAAATTACCTGCTCGGAGGTTCTATCAATAGCTCCCAACAAGGCGAGAGTACGTGAGCCGAATGTTTGCTTGCGCTCCTTTCTTCTTACGTTATATCAATAAAGTGAGGGTACATAGATTTCAACTTGGAGCTGAGATATTGTTACTTTTACTTATTGAGACCTATAATATTTTGCTTATTTCTAAGTGATAATATTTTAATAATAATACAATATAACGTAGCAATATACGTGTATATATCTATATATATTTGGCTAACACTACTTAAAATTTTATTACCAACGGGTAATATAAAACAAATATATTTTAAAACGTTAAAACCTCTATCTAAAGTGTCTCCAGACATGTCATCAATATTTATTAAATTAAATAATATCCTAAATTATTAATGTAATGTTTTGTATAGGTAACTTAAAAAGCGAAGTTGACTATATTTACAAACCAATATGAATATGCAACTGATTTAGGATTACACGATTAGGTATTCAAAGATCACCAAAGGAAAATTTACGTCACTAAAACATATCCTAAAAGACTTTAATTTTTAAGTATAACTGGACCAAATGCTATAGTAAATAGACTCATTTTTAGGCTTTAAATTGGAATAAGATAATAATAATAATAATAACACGATTTTACCACTGGTAGTTAAGATATAAAATATTTATATTTATATCCCTGTAGACAAGTAATTACATAAATTTCAATTGAACGGCGTTAAACGATTAAGTTATTTGGTATAGTATTAGTGCAATGTTAAAAACTACAGACAACATGTACTATGCAGTTTTCATTTACCATTAGGTAAGTTTATCTACCAAAACAATATAATTTAAGTAAATAGGGTTGGAAAGATTTAAGAATTATAAGACTATTTTCGTATAAATTATTAGTAACTGTGTCTTTACCTTTTCTAAAATCTGTTTACACATATACCTAGCACAATTATATAAAATGCAATTTTTGCAATACATAACCAAATTAAAATTTACTTGGGTATTTATATTTGATTCAGTTTATAAAAACCAAATTACGCTTCAATTTACCTAAAACTATTACTTTAATTTTAATTATACACAAACACCAACCAACCTCTACACACATTCAGTAGTAAAAACGGTATTATTTCTTACCACATAATCATAAATGTATTTTAAACAAGCTCCACCGTCCAATCAATGAACGATGAAATCTCACGCGTTAAAATACTGTATCCACCACCTAAAAATTACAAAGATCTAAATCTAGCAATCGCTCTATACATACCAAAATAATAAACAACACACACAATTAAAACCACTTTGAAATACATGCTAAATCACCATTTGTAATACATTTTTTAATATAGCATATGATTTGCATAGGCTGTATAGTACTTCACATAATCGAACGGTTACTCATGTACAACAGTATTATCAACATATCCCCCTAAGAGATACTTCATTACAGTTCGATTCAAATAGCTGAAATTCACCACTGTTCCATGAACTTACCGGCAAGTTTAATCGCGCGCCGCTTTACCTCACTACTCTTTGCATCTTCAAACTTTACTGTATGTTTAAATAAGCTATGGTTATAACACGTAGTGACCGATGAACGACGCTATAGACTTGGGGTAGTTTACATGCGAAATTCTATAAACTTATATTTCTTATTTTCCATTATTGAGATGTTCTGCGGAATGTATTCCACGTCGGTCCATTGGTATTTTCCTTTTATTAAACGATGATACAAAGTATAGTCATTGACGCCATCCCTTAATGATAATCGGTTGTGTTGAAAATTGAATCTGGGGTAAGACGGAGATCACATGTGTGGAGAAATGACAAGGTTAATCAAAATAGAAGTAGACCAATATGTTACGGATAGACTGGCATTGGCCAACTAAACTTAAAAATCTGCGGATTCAATGCCTGATTTATCACTCAGACTCTCTATGCCTCTTACTGCTTCACTCTCTAGAAACATAGCGTACAACCATAGATATAAGAAATATTTTTTCATAGATGGTTGTCATACAAAGAGGAAAACTATATTCCTCGCTATTTGTTGCAGTCGCTCGCATAGGCTTCACAGCAAATGCTTGTCTTGCTCCAATATACATTAGATTCATTTTCTTGTCTACGTAGACATGGTTTCTGCTCAAAATTTAAAAATGTTCCTAAACAATGAGATATTTACTTCAAAATATCAATGTCTTAAGGATAATAATTAGGCTACGTTTGCTGCTAAGTTACATGGATAAAAATATTATTATAGTTGTACTGATTTTCTTACTATTTGATTCAATTCCGTGGTTTTCTCTTATGTAGTTCCTTGGACAATTAACCTCATTAAGGAAACAATAATAAACAGGCCGCGCTCCTTAACAACTTCTTGAGTCTATCGTTTGAGTGGTGGCTTTCGAAAATTGACCATCAGTTTTAAATGGTCTCAAACTTGGTTTTTTTTATAACTTGCACATCGAGTGGACCTATATATTATCCTCTTTATTTTAATTTCTTCCTAGATTATTTCACCACTGATTGAAGATACTAATATTTTTAACATAAATGTTTTTATTCTAAGAAACACTTTGGATAACATTTTGGGGAGAGTGCTAAGTATATAAGTTTAGTAGTCGGACCCAATTTCTAAACCAGAAAAACACAGTTAGAGGGACTCATATTGTTATCACTCAAACACTTTGTGGTGGTCTAGCAGGTCTAGCCCAAATATTACGTTTTTTGTCTCGTTTACGCCGTTTTAATACATATTCAGGAGGCTATACAACACAAACAAACAATCCTGCTGATTTATTTATTAATAGAAGTTTGTACCACTTTTTGGTTTGGGTACAATCAGTGTCATTTGCGATGGAAATAATCTTTTAATAAAAGCATGAGTTTTGCAGAGTTTTAATTACTAATTAATAAAAGATCTACTTTGAATTATCCTATCACCACTACATGGCAGTGGTATTTCAAAGTAGTAATATAGGAGACACTTTATAATATGATTCATATGTAAAATAGTCCCTTACTGGCTCATTACGGAAGAAACGAAAATAGATAGATTTTGTAAACCACTTGAAAACATATCTCTTTTAAATCAATTCGCGCGCTCCTCAATTAGTATTTTACATGTATTCGATTTCTCGAAAACCGTTCAATTTAAAAAGTTTGTGTGAATATAATTTCAGGAAATTTTATAAGCAATACAGACAACACTCATTGGATGTTTTTCTTTTCTATCTCTAATTTCTCAAAGATGAACAAAAGTAGTTATTTCTTTGGAAAGTTGTGAATGGCGCATGACATATTGACAACGAAATCGCGCTATAACAAAAGCTGTCTCAGTAGTTAAAAACTTAGCTTGCTAGTCTATTTTAAAGATTCTATTTTGTACTAAGTTTGGAAATTTTTTTCAGGCATTTACTATAGTCAAGTTTATTCTCGGGTACTTACATTATAGATTTAACTATCTCTACAAAACATTCAAAGATCGTATACCTTCCGGACTCAGTTTTCGGATGATACTTAGGTATATTTTGTGACAGCTTATTATCTTCAAATTCTATTAATTATTACTTATAATTATTAAAAAAAAATTGTAACACTAGGATTAAAATTGTTTGGAAATTTTTTTGGGGAACAGCTATAGTTTCTACATAGGTTCTCGATCTATATTCATACAAAGTATCTTTTTGAGCACAAAGAGTGGTTTTTTGGGCCTTGGTAGTCATTAATTTAGTGAAACTTATGCAGAATATAATTTCAAATATTATTATCTGCATAATTATATAATTTCAAAATAATCTTTTTATTTTTAATATATATCAATATATATATATATATATATATATTCATATATATATTAAAAAATAAAAAAGATTATTTCCTAAAATACAAAAACTAAAAGGTTTAGTAAGCTGGCAGGGATCACAATGTTGTAATGTCTTTATTTATTATAATACCTATTCAAAGATCTTATGTAATCAATATTAACGTATATAGGCTATAGGGAAAATGGTTGTAAATTATTTAATGTTTAAAACAAAGAACTTTTTTAATTTTATTAATGATAATAAACATTGAGGACTTTGTTTCTCAATGGACCAAATGAACGTTTCGAAAAGTATAAGCTTACCCAACGTGTTAAGAATTCATGGACGCGAGGTTATAGTTTTGCTAAAGTTATTGTAAACTTATGGCCTCAGGAATATGCCTTGGCTGTTAACTTTTGCTCTCAGAGCAAACCAACCCAAATTTTCACATTTCTTGTATTATTTGCTTTGTTCTTATTTTAAAGTTCAAGGATTTTAAATTGTGATAATATTTAAAATTAACATCGATATTAGAAAGCATCTTTTTCTCATACAGTCGGATGCTTTAGAGCTGCGAGTTTTAATTGCCTCTTATTATTTCATATTATCTCGTAATTTTTATTACACATATTCATTAAATTTGTATATAAGTGGCAAATAGCCTTATTAATTTTATAATTAACATTGAATCGCAAAAAGTACTTGCTCCGCCGGGACTCGAAAGCCCCCTTACTTGCCGGGGTGAATGTGATACCATTACAACCACAAGAGCCTTTTACTTTTTTACGAAGTCAATTATTTTTGTCTGTCACATTATGCGACATATGTCACAAAAGTGATGGGGTTCAAAGTCTCCCGGTGGAGCAAGTACTTTCTTGTGATTCTCAATGTTTATTGAAATTAAACTTATATATAATATAACTATAAGAGAATACATCATCATAATATACATGTATATATAAATTATACTATAGATATTATACTGGAGAAGAAGAATTGAAAAAGGTGTACTCAGTGATTTAACCGTGTTTAATCTTCTTTCAAAGTTTATGTTCAATTCCATGTCATTTTTGGACATGCACCGCATATTTTTATTGTTTATGTTACTTATTCATAATTAAGGTTTTCAAATTATCGTTTAGTGGTTAGTGTATATTTTATGTCCAAAACAATTGCAAATAACAAATGGCTAACTTTTTTTTTTGTTTCCCCTAAAACCC
>NW_025783778.1:0-26977 GCF_021130785.1 Homalodisca vitripennis
TGCCTTGTGTATTAATACTTAAAAAAAGAAAAAAAAATTGTATACTTTTCACAGTATTTTGACTTCAAAACGACACAATAATTTGTTTATTCTTTGAAAAATATGTAGTGATTGGTGGGAATCTTTATCATTTAAACAAGTAACAGTTTTAAAAAAAGCTTGACAAAATTTACAGTGAATTTAAATCAATTATCCGTGATTTGTGTAGATGTTGGATACAGGAATCATAATATAGATCGTTACAAATAGTTATTTTTCTACCTGCTGATATGTTGCTTAGATTGCTTGTTCTTATGAAGGTTTTTGCGGTGTCTTTTTTTGTCCTTTGCTGTACAATTTTTTTACATCTCATGGAGTAAATTAGTTAATATTTTTTTTTATGAGTTTGAATATTGTGATATATTTTTAGGTTAAGTTTCTGAGGTAATTGTCCATTTTTAGGTGCTTTAGACCAAAACTCTTTAATTTCTTGTCACATTTAACAGTAAAGCAATTCAATATGGTAGATTTTGGAGGTAGAAAGTTGTATTTTTACAACTCCACATTCGATTTATTTTGCATTTTATATGATATTTTTTATATTTTAAAAGCGTATTCCACAATCTGATGGCTATGAATTTGTTTCAATCTGGCCATCTAATATACAAAAAACAAAAAAATGTTTTGTGAAAATTACCCATTCAAAATTATCAACACCATTATAATGTTTTGTTATGGATATTTTTATTATAACACTGAAGTAATATAATTGTTTACCAGTTTATTAATTAGGAATCTTAGTTCTGTAGGCTTACTCTGGATGTCTGTTAAGAACAACATGATTACAACAAACAACATTGGTTTACACTGCCTCGGAACATTGTTAATTGAGTAAAGCAATTTTTCAACGAGTTTTGAACTAGAAGAATTTGATGTTAGATACTAAAATATATTGAAAATATTTCCATTTCTCTGGTGTATAAAACGTTAGAGCACAAGTTGGTTTGTTTACACACTAGTATCAAGCATATTCTGCAATGTTTGCAAGCTGTAAAAAGAGTTTCCTTCAACACATTTCAGGAAAAAATGCTCAGTAAGGATATAATTAAGAGGTTTAACACAATAATAGTTAAGAACATAACACACGTTTTCAACACCACCAGTGTGAAAACTGTAATGTTGATAGGAATAATTACTGCAGAGAATTAACGTTTAGCTAAATCGCTCAGCTTTATTGTTTTCAAAGCCCTTTCTACATTGGGGACCCTAAATTTGTTATTGTTTTCGAGAACCGTGATTGTTACTACAATCTTTGTTGTTCATTCACAGGACATTACCTATCTGCAAATTTTCATTTACATTATATCCTCGCAATTGCTTTGATTTACAAATTAAGTAAAAAAAAGGTTACTCAGGATATTTTTTGTTGCTTATTTTGAGAAATAAATGAATAATTTCATATCCAGGAGATTTCGCCTTTAGTAGATGATAGAATCCGGTTCACCTAATAATTCCTCTGTGTTATGGGACTACCAGCTTGGATTACAACATAAAACCAAATGCTAACAAAATCTGGAATTACCAATGGATGTGCAGGAGCTGTGTTAAATTAACGGATAAATTTCACAGTTTATCAAATCAATATTTTATTACATTAATGTTGGATTGTGTTTATGTATTTGTGTCGCTTTGTGTTGTGTGATTTACCAGCTAACAGGTATTTCATAATTCAGTGGACACAATTTGGGCCCAAACCTTTAGGATTTTTTTTAAGAAAGTGTTAAAAAATAAAGTGTTATTATATTGTGTAATAGTTGTTAAATTTTCTTTACTGCCATATTCAATCTCAGAATATCTAAGAATTTTATCGCAAATTTTTTGTATTACAAAAAAATAAAACATATTGAAAAATATAAAAAGTAAATTGCATAGATTCCAACAGCTAAAAGTAATAATTTGGAATGAGTAGTGAATCTGTACATTTTTGAGTAACCTCATAAGATGTTAGATGCGATGCCTAAGTAGAGAAAGTTAGTAAAGGTAGAGTAAGAAAAAAAATGTTATTGTCAGCTTGTCTAAAAAGAATGAATAAACCTGATAGGAAGTTCTTTTTCAAGCCAGGACCTATTCTAGAAATATAATTTTATTTTTTTACTCACTACACACACGGCAAATATTGTTCAGTGTATAGGCTACTTTAACTTATAGATTTGATAACTGAAATACACATATAAAAAGTTTAATATTTTAGAGGGTTAAATTTATATTTAATAAATGTGAAAGTTATTAATTGAGGGATGATTTGCCTAGGTGCGTATTAGGGAGGTAAGTTATTTGAAACAATTAACAAATTGGAATGGGTTCCCCATAAAAATAATTGCAAAGATGAATTACAAAAACACATTTCGGGGCTAAGCAAACTCTTAAAAAAAACACAAGTTAAATAAGTTTTTACAATTAATATGGATAACATAAGACTTAGGAAATAATGAGAATTTGGAAAGTCTTTTTAAAAAATTAATATAAAATGATTTCGTATATGGCATCTTCTTTTATTTAGCAAATCATACAATATACAAACATGTACTTTGCTAAATCACCGCATAAGCTTTCAAGATATTTTAGTTCAACTAATACCAGCTTATTTATGAGTAAAATAATGGCGCACAAGATTACTAGAAGTGTTTTGAATTATTAGATTCTTTCTTTTGCAGTAAAAAATGTGTCTTGCCACGGCTCATCTAACACAATCTTATGTGGCCAGATTAATTACACATCTAGTGGCAAGATTAATTTTACCACATTCCACGCTACCTATTTGAGCTCACGTTCCAGTTCTAATCTGATTTCAATTATAATTTATACTGGCGCTAGATGTTGTAATCTGTTTCTCAGGAAGATAATGAGCTTACATTTAAAGTGTTTAAATGTATTTTATATTGTAATGTATTGTACTACTTACTATACTTGGGTTTTGCGGACTTATCTTGGCTCAAATTTTATAGTCTGTATTTTTTAGGGACCTTATAACGTTGGGGAAGGCTGGGGAAGCGATTCGCATTACAATAACCATGCAACCTATATTTCTTGAAAGTAGTGAAAAATGAATTCAGGAAAGAAATATTGTCGTTAGACATGTTATTTTTATTGGGGTGTTTAAAAAGTAGAATAACAATAAAAAATATCAATATTTTTTCAGATTGCATTTTTTTCTTAGCTTCAGCTAATGTTAAAACCAAACCGTCATATACGGTTAAATTATATAGCTATAGCTAGAATAGGTAGGAGATGAATTCAATGTGAAAGTTAAGTTTAAGATCTTAGCCCAAACTTCTTTCTCTAGTGCAGCTAAATTCGACATGTGCAAGTTATTATTAGTTTTACCAGTGAGTTAATTGCATGTAAGGTTGATCTGTATATGGTTAGATTTGCCACTTGATTTTAAATAATTTATTATTTTCTAACAGTTGGTTTTTTGGAGTGTAGCAAGCTTAATAAAAATTATTAAACTGGAGAAATTGGTTTTTACTTGGGCCTGCCTTTTTTTAAATACTTTCTTATTCCTTTTTTTCCCATTTTTTTATTTTCTGACCTCCGCCCAAAATTTAGTATCAAATCCAATGTCCCCCTTTCTTAAGTGGCAGAATTCCCGCTTAGTGGGAAAAGTTGATGTCGATTTTAAAGAAACACTCCTTAGTTTTGGTCTTTTTTATTTGTGCAAATCGGTCCCTTTCCGGTGTTTTCCTGCAATAACTATTACATTTTGTATAAATTTTTTTACTTTAATGTAATATGCTATATTAATCATTATTTCAAAACTCCCATAAATATAAATGAAATCTTTTTTCCCTTTTATTGATTCCCCTAGGGCAAAACTTTTATTAAACATTTCTGTTAACATAACGGTCAAGGTTTATTTCATACTTGAATAAACACTACTGTTAAAATACTGTAACAATTCACAGTTGCTAATTTAGGTCCTATTCTAAAATTAAAAATTAAACGATTTAAAACGTTTTATTTAAACCCTCGAGGATTTTTATTAAAGTTGGCAATTGAGATTTTTAAGGACTGGAAACTACTTACTACAAGCCAAAACCCGAAACCTGTTATTTTGATAGGCCCAAGTAATCCTTTCAGGGTCCTATTCACCAAGATTATGCAAATCCACAAAAATTACTCCTGCGATATACTGATAACAATTTTAACCAAGTGCAATCATGTTTAAAGGTGTTTTGATCGTTTGGGATGAATGCTGGAATCGGTAATCTAAGGTTAATTTTTAGTGGTAAAAATATATTAATTTATACCTTTTTAAGATATTGAAATGTTTTCCATCTATAGCCACATGAAAAAACCTTAAATTATATGGCGCCATTTGATAAAATAAATATTAAACAGTAGTTAATTACGTATGCATAAGGAATTCTTTTAGAAAGGTATTTCACTTTGCATCAGTAGTATCGCCCAGCTTGAGAGTGTCCCAATTGTTTTTTTATATTCAGGTTAAAAGTTAATGTTGAGCTAGAAAATGGTTTAAGAAACATACAAATTTATAATTTGTTGTTATTTTTATTATCATGGCACTTGGAAAGAAATAAAAAGAGTTTGCAGACAGCTGTCACTTATCTCATATGTTTTATGTTTATTTAGAATTTAAGATTTTATGGTTAACAGTTAACGAATTACTTAGGAAAAATAAAAAAACCATAAAATTTTAATCCCGAAAATATTTCAATCCCTACATTTCGACATCCCAACAATATGCAAAAATTTTTATAATCCCGATCATTTTTTATACATCTTGAGTTATTCCCCTATGGTATTAAATACGTTTTTTTTTGCATGGCTTTTGAATTATAATTTTTCCCATAACTCTTATTTTGATATGTTAGTCGATCGGAGTTTTGAAATGTTTTTTTAATCATTACGAATGGAGAGGGTTTCTTTTCCCATTTTTGTTTCTGAAGTTGCAAATGATTAATTTTGATACTGGATTTTTACTTTGTTGTCATTTAAATGGAGTTCTTCTTTTGGCCGCAATTCATATTCGGTATTAATGCAAAATAGAAAATGCAAAATAGAAATAGAAATCGTTGATAACATTTCCAAGAGCACTGTTAATTCATGGCGTTTACTAATGATAACTCAATTCACGCAATTCACTCAATTCACTCATAAACGCTCAAGGTTAACCTCCCAAATACCTGCTCTTTGTATTTCTGCGTTGTTTTGTGGTGCAGAATATTCGCTGTTCAAAGAGCTCGGTGAGCTAACTTTCCCTACAGCGCTTCTGATTTTCTGTGTAAAATGCGAGAGAGTTTAATTTAGCTCGCACAGTTGATTTATTCTGTTGTGTTAATCCCGATATTGTTAGTTTTACTCAGTTTCAAAGTTCCACTTCAAATTTTTTCCTTCTTGTTACTGGTTTAATAATAAAGATCAAGAGTAGCAAACTTTGATTATAAACTAGGAGAGTAGTCTATTGATAGTTTAAAGAAAATCAAAACCATAAATAAAAACACAACTGCAGAATTACTGGTGAAGAAAGATAATGTACAGTGACTTTATCATATTATCTCCTATTTACGGTTTATTTCCGATAAAACATCATGAGATATTAGTATGAGACAAGTGACCGTAAGATATCTAACATTGAAGGGGCTGAGTTACTTCGTCCAGATAAATTGATCAAACATGTTTATTCAGGCCAAATTCAATGGCAAGCCACAAAGCTTATGTCGAGTCTAAATGTCAAGAAGGCTCCTCCTACACAGATGAGAAGCGAACACTATCCGGGACTTGGGTGTTAATCTTGGCTACAAGCTTGTCTAGGAACATTAAATCTGGGAATATAAAGTAACCCCGATCTAATCCTACAACAAACACCGGTGGTACCAGTCTGGGGTTGGCATCCTCATCGGCATCAGTCTCTACTCCAAATGGGTCTTGTGCTGCAGCTTTTAAAGGGGAGGCATGAACAGGTTGATTTTTTTTTACAATGTAAGGATTGTGAAGAGAATCGGGATTTTTCAGACATTCGACATCGTTGATTGAATACGCAAATTAGTAAACACTTGCTCTCGTTTATGAACCATTTATTAAATTTTAATGTCACTGGTTTTTTTGTATTATTGAAGAAAGTGGTAGGTAAAACAAGACTTCTAAGGAAAAAATTTTATGATGTTGAAGGTGGAGTGACAATGAATGGAAAGAAAGGTTGAGTCAACGCTGAAACCAAGGAGTGGTTGAAGAACACACACTTCCCAGGATCTAATGCAGACCCTTGAAACGCCTGCCAAATGAAAACCAGCGATAACCTAAAGAGAGCTCGTCTAAGGAGGAATGGAATTGTGTCAAGACTGTCGTCACCTACGTAAGGATCGAATGTGCAATAAAGTCATTTAAACCGTTTAATTCACCAGATACTAATGGCATTTACTTCTGTAGGAAAAGTGAAGATTTTGGTTGTTACCTTTGCTCCTACAATTGTTAAGAACGAGCCAAGTGACAGGAACCAAACCTTAATCTTGGTGAACATCTAGCGTTAATTATATCCCGAAGGCAATTAAGTCATCTATGATGCTGCAAAAGCTTATATACCTATACGTCTAACATCCTTCCTTCCACGAATAAGGTTCTGGATAGGCATCTAAGTGACGCAGTTTTCATCAATCGTCCCTTACATTCAAATCAACATGCCTATCAGAAAGGCGGACATTTGTGAAACAGCCCTACACTGTTTGGTTGTTATAATTGAGCAAGATTAAATAGCTCAGTAGCATAAGAGTAAATGCATCTCTGTGTGAAGTTACAAGAGAGTTAAAAACGCAGAGACGATGTTTACAAGGTGGTGTATTGTCACCAAGCTTGTAGAACATAGTTGTGGACGACCTACTTTGGGCTCTGAATGAAACAGGGTAGTATGCTCAGGGCTGGTGAAAACGATTTTTGTCATTCTCATTAGATATAAGCATATGGTCACGTGGCACTGTCCCCATTGTGGAGCAATGGTGTGGGGAAGAAGGACTAGTAGTTAATGCCTCGAAGACCATTATGAAACTATTCAACAAAAAGAGTTTACTAGGAAATAACACATCGAGTTCTCTTTGGGGGCAGATACATGTAATAAGAGAGTTCAAGTATTCATTAGTTCAATATGTTATAACTGGATAATAAACTTAACTAAAACATTCTTCTGAAATATATATTTAACCATTCTCAGACTACAATGATGATTGTAAGACGTATGGTAGGATGAACATGGGGCTCCGACCCAGCATGTCACTTTGTTATAGACCAAGACTGCAAGTCCGACAAATTCATTAGTAAGTTCATCAGGTGTCTGCCGATAAAAGCCTGATGAAGTTTCAACCGTTATCTTGCTTAAGGATTTTATAACTTTCATAATTGCAAGAAACAATACCTTTATATTTGTATACAAACATGGTAATAACGGTGTTAATTACTATGACAAAAAACATTAAGCTGTAATTCCTAACTAGACCTACTTCAAGAAGAGATCTATGTACATTGACATAGACAGTATTATATTGTTACGGGTTTGCTTGAAATGAAACACTCGGCGAATATTAAATCCACTAAATAATTATTAATCTTACAAATAAATCTAAATATAATATATCTACTTTAAAAATAGGCTGGCTTTAAATAAAACTACGTGTTTACATAATTCACTTACTGTTCACTTATTTATTCTGTCACAATCCACTATTAGCTAAATTGAATTGACTATCTAATTATACACGAAACTATATTTAACATTGACACAGTCAACAGTTTATTTAACACAAATCCATCTGGCACGGTCGCGAGCATTGCTACGAATGCAGTCACTTCACAAGTTAATTTCTAAAACTCCCCTTACTGCATCGCTACAGTTCCTTATGAAGCTGCTGGCGCTTCCAGAACATTCAAGTGGAAAAGTCCAGAACGCAACTAGACGAGTGGAGAAGGGTCACAGGGCTCACCCACCGCTCAGACAAGGAGGGGCGAGACGGCTGGATCAAAGAAACCGACGGAACACACTGAGAGCTCTCCTCTCCACGGCGCTATTCAATCTATTGTTCTTTTGTATCGGGGAGGTTAACCCGTTTATGTGGAACATTATATACACTCAGAAACAGTTGAGATGGGTTGGTTTTTAGTTAACATAATCAACGGGTCATAGAAGTTTGGTCAATAAGCTTTTATAGAAGAATGTTTTTAGTCGCGGCCAAAAAAACAATGCTTTTTTTGAATTAACAACTGATCAAAAAGGAATCATACACTGTTTATAAGGTCCGAGGAATAACCATGAACTGTAAAATCACTGAGATAGTAAACATTTTTAACACATTAAAAATATTTTTACAATATCCAACCCACTATAATTAAAACTCCACAAAAAACGTTTGGCATAAAAATAGCATGATAGTAACACGCTTTGAATGAAAACACAAAGTCTTATGTAACAATCGTATGAAAGAGTTGGTTATTTTGATACTCTATCGTGCAGTAAAAAGAAACCACTATACACTATTATCCAAATTTGCGCAATATATTTAAAACTTTCTTAACATAGTGAAATTCAGTACTTGAAATAGCTTATGATTATAAAATGTGTGGAGGAACTTAAAGTGTATGAAGTTGTGGTAGTCTACATAAGAAGGGAGGAGCTGCGGGAATTAATTTCTGTTCAGTTCATCGATCCTTTCGTTTCGTCATGCTTTTCACTGAGCAGGTCGTTTTATCTCAAGGACGTTATTGAGCACAACTCTTAAAAAGTTTTGACTTTAGAGACCCCTTTCTTCGTAGTGAAATCTATAGGCCTACTTAGAGCGATCTTCTAGACGGCACGGCGCCGACTTCCCCGATCCGCTTCTGGAAAGTGAGATTGTGCGCTCTGTATATGCCTGTCCTACGATCTACACTACAAGTATAGTGACTTGATAAATGTTTACTACAAGTTGTTAGAACATGGATGGAAATATTTTAAATTGTGTATGGATATATAAAAAAGATGACACTAAAACACCAGGGGACTGTCTATAATTCATCATCATCTCTTAAAAGTAGCATAGTCCGTATACTTAAACAATTTTTATGGATGGATTCCGCAAGCGCAAGGCGATTTTGAATACGAATGAAAATTAAGAAGATCGCATCGGGTTTATCAGAACGGCATATTAGAAATAGAAATACCGTGCACGCGTATTTTATTGCTTGCAAGAACTTGTTTGGTCAAGGAATGATCAGCCATATTGTCAATATTTTATAACACTAATAAGATGGGTTTAAAACTTTAGAAACTTAGAATATTTTACTTGATGTTTAAATTTTCGTGAATCCACAAGTTGCAATTACATTTAATGCTCACGAAACATTTCAGTATCCCACGTAAATGAAGTATTTAATAAAAATAATTGAGTTTTGAATACAGATACGGACTTCGTGAAAGTTCTGATTAAGCGCCAGTATTTCAGTAAACACAGTTCTTCGAAAAAACACCGAGAGGCATTTTAGTCTTGAAACAATGCCAAGCACAATAATACGAGGTCATTTCTTAAAACCAAAGTATAGTACCGTCATTTTTTAATCTTATATCTTAATTTACGATTTTCTGGTTTATACTGGTATTCCCAACGGCCGCCATGAGTGATTCTCGATTACGGAGCGGCCAATTCTGAAGTCAGCGACCAATTTCGAACCTTGTCCCCGAGCCATAAAATTGCTGCGAGCCTGTAAACTGTTCTCTGTGGCCGTCGGTACACAGGTCTCATGTGGGCGGTAAATACCCCCCCCCCCACACAGTGTCGAACAACTCGACTACGGTGGAAATAGGGCTACCAGTCCCACGCTGCACCCTGAAAATTAGATTAAATTCCTTAAAACTTTTAATTGAAACATAATATATATTTTTTTATTTAAATTGAAAACATTGCAAACTACATAATTTAAACTACAATAAAATCAGAGATTATTTTAACAGTAAGAAATTTAAGTACAGCTTAAAGCCTAATGACAAAAGTACAATACTTCAGTTGGTATTTAGGTGTGCTTGTACGTGTATGGGTGTGTACTAGTGTAAAGCTTTAATGTGATCTTTCAATTAATTTAGATTTAGTGTATGTCTTTTAAACCATTTATAAGCGTGGGTTTAGTATCGTAAAAGAGACCCTATATCCAAAGCTACATTTTCCATTCAAAAAGTCCGGCAAACGCCGTTCATTTACATAAACATAAATTCTTTAAAACGTATTAATTTTTTATTTCATATAATGATACAATCAAGGTTTAATCTTTATAATCTTTAAAATTAGAAACAAACACAATTAAAGGAAATTAAATATTACTGGATTAATTATTAAGACAAATCAGGAACTACCTACTGTAGAAGATAATTTATTAAGACTAATATTAGTTTACGTTATAGTATTGCATATCATTATATCGAAACAAAATACACCTCGAATATTACACATGTGTTTAATTTAACGTTTTTAAAACTTTTTAAATAAATGCTAATATTACTAAATCTATGTATATAGAAATAAATAATTGTTACCTTGTGAACGCAGCATATCTTTGCACAAATTTTGTTTTATTACATTTTTTTAAGCAATCAAAACATTAAAAGGGGGATAAGTAAGTGAACTATAGGAAATGGCGTTCTCGAGATAAAGGCACTTTCTTTTGTACTCGCGAACTGACGCTTGGGAAACTTGAAGTGGACCTTTGACAAAAGTAATGTGGTACTCAGCAGCTGCTCTTGTTAATTTCAAATTATGCTTCTGAAATCGTTGAAGTATTATACGATGAAGTCGAAGTGTAGTTAAAAATTTTAGAAAGTTTTGTAAGCCTTGGGAGGACTTTAACTGTTATAAAGAGCTAATGAGCAATAATAAGGAATTCAAATGTTTAATTTATAAGATGTTTTATCCATTGACAAAGCGGTTTCTTGTTATGCCACAGTTTAGGCTACGCAATTATGGTGTTAAATTTATTAACATACATGACCTATCAATGAGTGTTCTTCTTCACCGTTAATAGACTTAAAAATGGAGTCTAACCAATTTAAAGATAAAATTATTTATTTCCTCAACGTTCATTTTAACATTCGATGTGTTTTGAATACCTCCTAACATAAACTATCCACAAATATCCTATGATTTGATTATTCATTTCATTATTTTTACTTTATTATATTGTTATAATAGACGTGAAACAAATTTTGTGGGGTTACAGCAGTCCAGAGCCTACAGGAACAATGATTTTTCTAAATATTAATTGATGCAAGTTTGCTTTTCAAGGCATCCAACCTACTCTCGAGGTAGTAATATACGACGGAACCGCTTGTTAAAGAATTCCAGAGCATGCAGGGATAGGGGTTTCTAATAATTCTAATTTTTACAAAACCGCCTTTCACGGAAATCCGCTCTTCAGTCTACTGCAATCTACTCTCAGGATCCTAATGGACAAATAAACCACTTGAAACAAGCAGTCCAGAGTCTGTATAAAAATTTAAAAAAATTCAATCAACAATCTTAATAAAGTTTAATTAAATAATCGACAATAGATAATAACATGAATAAAATCCCTTTTACCCGAGAGTCTAACCTACTTTCGGATGATAATGGACGACGAGCTTGATACAACAGTACAGAGACTACAAGAATTACATCATGTCGACTTAACAGTTTTAGATATTTTCTTGGGTAAATATTTAATTATGACAGGTTCTGACAATAATAAATTATAATTTAAATTAATTCCTAATATGTCCCGAATTCATTCATATTCACGTATATGGTAATTTAACCTCTCTCTACTAACCCTATTGAAGGTCACACTCCCCAACTCACTAAACTCATTGCCTTGCCGATAACTCTCTTCTTGTTTGTGAGCGAACTGGTTTTGTCAAATATAATTTGTAGCGCCGTATCGCGAGAGGCCGAAGAACTATAGAGCGCCTCACGGCGGCAGGTTGAGGTACTACCGGCGTTGCGTAGCGGCAACTTCTTCTAGGCTGGCGATGCTCGATAATTCGTTAAAGAACTGATTGAGAGTTCAAAAATCATAAATTTGATTGCAATGAAAAAATGTTTGGTATACGTCCACTGAAGCGTTTACAAATAACTAAAATTACTAGTAGTGAATTTCAGTCATTGCAAACAAAAAAATACTTTTGCATTGTATACTTTAGCACAAAACGTTTCACTTTGAGTTAATATTTACATTAAAACAAGAACATGGTTTATAGTTTGCAAAACATCACAATATGCAAAGTTTATCAATAATTACGATAATACAACCTTAGAGCTCATTATTAGTAATAAATAGCAATAGATGAATAACAAATAAACATTCTTTTTTAGAATAAAGAGGATTGTGGTTTTAAAAAGAATATGTAATCGTTCTTTTTACACTAAAATTGTCTTAATATACTATATGTCATATTGCTTCATAGTATTTATTTATCTGCTAATATTTTTAAAAGAAAAAGGAAAAATATGTATATAAATCATAAATATATTAACGCGATTACCAGCTAAATAATCCAACAGATGTGCATACCTTTTTGAAGCCCATAGACAGACATTTTCCTAGAGTTCATATTAAGCCCTCCGTAAGCATAGGTTTTGTATATTAGAAACTTAGAGATCCCAATTACGTTTGTATTAATGAGAATTGTTATTAAATCTAAATCAATGCTCCAACAAAGTAAGATGTGTGTTTAAAAAAATTAAAAGCATAGTCAAGGCTTCTAAATGTTATTTATTCATAAGAATATATTTTAGACTTCATACTAATAACTTATGGGCCAAGGAACAAAGCTTTATTGTCATTCAATAGTTTATATTTGACTCCTCAAATTGTCAATATGGGTCAGCCTTCTAATGTTATTATTATATAATACCTTAGTTTTATCATTATATCTTATCGTATTTAAATTAACTTTAATTCTAACATTTTGGGTGTATCACAATATGCAAAGTTTATCAATAATTACGATAATACAACCTTAGAGCTCATTATTAGTAATAAAAGCAATAGATGAATAACAAATAAACATTCTTTTTTAGAATAAAGAGGATTGTGGTTTTAAAAAGAATATTTAATAATGATACAGTAAAGAACGTATACATGTAACACAAATCCAAGAGATGTACATATATCTTGTTAACGGATAACGTATTTGTACTGAAACTTGTTCACAGCTTAAATTGGAAAATTTCACCACGGTATAAATCTTCTTATCAACCTGTGTTATCAGTGTGGGAAAATAAGAGAAAAGTTTGCAATTGTTACAATCACTCCAACTGCCTTGACGGAACGAGTTTTGTTGTTGTTTAGTTTAATTTTATTCTCCAGGATTGCAACAGCTGGTATCCTACTTTTATATCTTCTCTGACGTTTTAATTGTATGAAATCACTGCAAAATTATTTCTTTCTATGGATTTTGTGATTTAACAATCATCTAATTTATTTTGTACAGATTCCTGATGCGGTTCTTGCTGTATTACATATACAATTTGAAATATAATTAGATTTTTTTTATCTAACGATAGTCTTCTACTAAATTAATGTAAGACAAAAAAATAATACTCTTATTCATTTAGTCTATATAATCATGTCATGTTTTTTTTGAAGTACAAGGCATTTAATGCTACCTTTAATTAAAAAAGTAAGTGTGAAATTTTTACCAAGAGGTTAACTTAGCGACACTTGTCTAATATTGTAAATATTGTATAATGCTAGACTTGGCCTTTTTTTGTAAAATATTTAATAATCATAATTCAGGTTATGGAAAAAATCATTACATGTTTCTATTTATTTATACATATTTTAAAAAATCGTAGTTTAGTTTTTAATTCTTCCTTTAAAGATTTTTTAAACATTTTTTAGCGGCTGGTCATTGCGAAAAGACGTAATGTGAAATTTAATATTCAGTTCAGTTAATATTGATAACTAGTGTACCAATTTCTCTAAATAAAACAATTGTTTTACTTCACCTCAAAATTTCTAATAAATCTGAATATATTTCCCATTAGTCCCAATATTTTACAAACAAATATATATGAGAAAAGTATAGTAAGTAACTAAGAGTATGCAATTTAGTAGCATAAACAAATATATAGCGTTATCATTACGTAAAATAACACAAAAATAAAAACCAGTAACACTTTATTAAACACAAAATAAGCCAAATTCGAGAACCTTACGTGCAACACATGCATTTTTCTCAATGTATAATTACTATTATGCAATGTTTGGGGAACAAAGCGAACATGTTTCATTACATAAAAGATCTCTTTTTATGCTGATTAAGAATATACGTATAGTTTTATATCAATATCTTAATTTACGTTCCAACAAAAGGTTTTGTAAAGACTTGCATAAGTCGGAACCCAAATGCTACTACTAATTACAAAGTGTGGGCTGCCTCATTACATACTTATACAATCTTAATTACACTTTCTTGTTAAGTTAGCATTTACAGATGTTTGGATTTTTGGTTGCAGCTGTTATTAGTTTAAGAAAGTATTATTAATTATGTTGCTATATGTTACATTAAAAACCTCTAGCAAATTAATAAAGAAGTCAATACACGACGTGTTTTTCATTTAAGAAATATGTGTGTCAAAAATACTTTCGCTATGCTATGTATGATTACATACTTGTATAGAAACACTTCTTTGGGGTTGATTTAGGTATATATAATAAATTGACCGTGGCGGACGCAAATTAATTCTATTCCGGTTTTCTTTTTAAAGTCAGTACTTTGCTCTTGACGCAATGAATGTATTAACACTATATTTTTAGAACTGAGGTGGACGCACAAAAATACTATCACGGCTATCCTAATGTCGGGACTTTGCTCATATAGCAGTGAATGTGTTAAGATCGTATTTTTTAACCAGAGATTTATGTATGTTTAATCTAGATTATTGTTAAGTCATGGGTTAGTTACCTAGATAAGAGATCGGATTGCAGATCTATAAACATATATAAAAAAGACTAAACAATATTTACAAATTCGAGCCAAACCCTATATACGTTATCCATGCATGTAAAGTAAAATAATTACTAGGTATAAGAAATAAATTTGTATTACGAATATTATTAAAGTGTAAAACCGGTTTCTCACATGGATATAAATAACAAGAATAACCTTTAGTTAATTAGATATTTCAGCAGATGTTCCTTGCAAACTCACTTAAAAAGTTTGGACTGTGCTCATTACTTTCTCTGTTATTAATAACAACCAAGCTACTTCCATACAGCTGAATATGTTTACAATATGAATATTTCATACAACTAGGAGATGAATAACAATAGCATACCTTATATAAATTTCATTGTAGTATAACGCATTTTGCTGAAAGATATTTGTAGGTTATATAAGTATACGGCACAACACATTTAGTATAAATAAATCTAATTCATACCAATTTTACAAAGAATTCCTCAAAATGTTTTATTTATTCCTGCTACAGCCAACTCAATCAGGTTTTTTCCAGCAGCAGTGTCTCTCTTGCCATCTAGGCATACTTTATCCTTTCCACGTATTTAACTCTCGCTATCATCATGGTATTTTTGAATTGTACTAGATTTGCACCGCTTCCAATTACTAGATATACCAGCATTGGCAATATTGTGAGTTTCCCGGTAAGTTTACCACTGTATGTAGGGTGGTAAATGTGGTTGGCAATCACACAATAAGCAAGACCCATTAAATTTTGGCAACAGATTTTGTTTGCCAGTTTTAAGGTGGAATTAAAAACATTAATTTGTTCGGAAATATTATAAAAGCTTAGCTGAACTATTAGTTTTGGGATACACTCACTTCCCCTCTAATCTCAATCAACAAGCTTGAATGCTGTACACGAGTTACTTGAAACCCACTATTACCATAACCAACCAAGTTTGGTTGTAAACTAGCGTTATCTATATCTCATAAGGCGGAAACATTGGGAATGCACTGGCTTTTCTGGCGATCGTACTACTTGTTATTAGGAATATATGCATCTTTAACGTTGTAAATCTGGTTCCAGTCACAAGGTTCATCAGCAACCGGATCTCTCCTGGTTTTTGAGCCGGGATTGAGAATAGACTCGATTCACCTTTGCTCCTATACTCAAGGCTGCACTGAAAATATACCGGATTTAAAAGTAAACTCATCTCACTAAATGTGGTAGGCTATTCCAGCTTCAACAGCAACCCTATCTCACCGATTCAATGTTGAATTTGGAATTACCTCGCTGTTTCGCGCGCCTTCGCACGCTTTTCATAAGCTTTGCCCGTGTATCAGCACTTCCGGTCGAAGTGAATTATGTTTCCAACCCCGATGAGAGTTGGCCTTGATGTCACGTTCAAGAACATCTGTCAAAAGTGTATGTTTATAGACATTGTACAATACATGCACTTTATTATAAAGTGGTCTTACATTTAAACTTTAAGTTCAACAAGAAATTCAATTTAAAGACAAATATAAATAATAAATTAGCACCTTCAAATAGTGTTTGGCTATTTAATATAAATAGCTGTTTTGTAATTGCAGTTTATAATGTGCAGACGCTTTGAAAATTTAATCTTTTGCAGCGACGTCTGGCGGTGAATTACTCATCGATTGGACATAGTACATAAGCCTACTCCGTGGAAACATACATGTACATATAAATTTTCATAATGATCGGTTTCATAGTTTACGATTCTATAAAGGATATACAGAGAAACATTCATTTTTATATACATAGATTTACCTTTTGCGTGCGATTTTATCTTGCAGTGTATTGCTATTGGCAGTACAATGCGAACCGGAAATTCCAGTTTAACGTAAGGATAAGGTGTTTATTTACCATTGCTCGGAGCCAGAGTCCTGCGGCCTCGGAGTCAATACTATGACGCAAATTTCATGTTGAGACTTTGACCACACCCACTTTACTACCAACCGTATAAAACAAGCCTTAATGCGAGATTGTGACTACACTGGATGCCTCCTAGTTGCATCGACCTCATTATGAATTCTCTCTTTCATGCCCGTCTAAGGTGTAAGGAAACCATCACCTAAAACAATATTATTTTACCTAATACTAAGTTGTATTCGGAATACAAAGACACTACCTCTTGACAAGCACTTGTCAATATATTAAATTGTGCTAACGACATAATTCGAACCTTCTCAGGGTTAATCAGGAATATAACGGATTCACCAAGAAATGTATGTTAATTCTTCATACGAGAATTAGCTTATGTTTACAACGACCAGTATCTAAAAATTAAACAATCATTACAGTGGTTTGTTATTAATAAAGATAGCCCGTGATTGTCTAGCAAAAATTAGCCTATACCTGACTTCATTACCGAAAATCGTTGCGTATCTGTTATTTGGCAAAGGGTGATACGTAAGCAAAGATGGAATAAAAGTTGCCGAAAATGTGTTATGAATAGTTTGTCAAACTGCAAATGTTCTTAAAAAAGTCGCGTCTATGCCAAAAAAAATAATTAGTTTGTTTTGTCGTAATGGTTTTTTTTTCAATGGAGAGATACTTTACTAAAAAAGTTACTAACATAAAGATTATAACGTCGTATTTTTAACCCTTTCTATAACCTCCCTTTCGAGATCCATCAATTCTAATGCGGCTAAATCGATACCTTTCATCTTGGAAATACCACTAGTTCCCAGTTATAGTACGAAAAACTTGTATGAATATTAATTAATATTAGCAGGAAAATCACGCAATACTATCTTCCAGCGATTGAATCAATTGTTTTTTTTGCCAATAGAAAACTTTATTTCGCACGAAAAAAGTACAATTATGTTACAAATATTCGTTACAAATATTTCACAATTTAGTTGTCGTATCAGATAGGCAGTAATCGATTATGTATTCCACTTGTGGCCGAAGGCGGAGCTGTGAGTATTCAGCCAACTGTCACTCGGTCACAGACACGCTACTGTGTCCATTGTGCATTGTGTATTGTGGCTAGACAGCTGATCACTGCACAGTATTTCACGTTAAGATTGCAATCATCACGGTTTTACAGTTGTCCGTCCTTAGTACACAGAGGATATACGTATTAGTAAAATCGAAATATTATTAAAATGAACTTTGTTTTAGTTCAACAATATGGGCAGTAAAATTAAACAAAATGAATGCAAATCTACACAACTCACATATTTACATATTTGCATATGGTTTATCCCCTTTATTAGAGTTTCTACTTACTCTGATCAGCAAAATCTACAGGATAAAAACATAGTAATAATAATTTATTAATATACATTATTAAAGTTACCACTTAAATGTTATTGTGCTCGCCTATTAAAGGACTCTGTTATCCATAATATCTTAAGTTGTTCCATAGTTATTACTGAGTATTTTTATATATGATGACACATATTTTAAATATAATTTTTGCTAGCACTTTTTTGGGGACCAATTATTTTTTAAATACTGTAAAATGTATTTTACATTCTTCTCTACATTATCTGTGATGGAACAATATGTTATTGTTTGTAATAGATACCTTCAAAATGACTTAGGAATAAATATTTATGCTTGTAATGTTTCGAGAGCCTTAGATACAATGTTAATGAAATTTACAATGGATTTATTTGGTGCACGTTTTTTATCCTCCAAATTGTGAAATTTTATCACTTGCATCACTGATATTTTTACTGTGTCCACTATTGTTATAAGAAGCAAATAAATGATAAGAATATGGAATGTAAATAGTATTTTACAAGCAAATACGAAAAAAGTACTTTTTGAAGAACACAAACATAGTTTTGCACAATCATAACCAAAACAAAAAACTGCTGCTTCAAAATTTGGATCCTAAATTCATAAGGTTTTGTTAAATACGTTGTATGATATATTAAATCCTTGAAGTTGTGGTGTTTAGTAATGTTACAATAGGAGTAACGGAAACTAAATTTGTGTTTTGATTAGCTTGATTAAATTCATCTTTTTTAAATATTATTATTATTATTATTCTTTATTGAACATATTCGTAGGAGAACAGTACAATCGTCAGATTTTATTTTGTTACAGCAGGTTAGAAAGTTCTGTTTAAAAATTCATTTATTATGTAAAATGGATGGTCTTGAAGCCAGAGTTTTAGTTTGTGTCTAAACTGCAGTCGGTCTCTCCTCTTCAGTTCTAGTGGGAGGGCGTTCCACAGCTTTGCTCCGACATACGTTGGCTTCTTCTCCGTGGACGCTAGGCGGTGAGCTGGAAGATGGTAGTTTGCAGCATGCCGAGTGTTGTAGTCATGTTGCTGTGCTCCAGTCATCACTTCATCGGGTGATTTCAGGTGTACGTTGGTCACAACTTCTAGGATGTATAGGTTAACCACAGTGAGAATCTTCAGTTCTTGAAAGGCTTGCCTGCATGATTCTCTTGAGCGTAGGCTTGCAAGGATATTTTGAGCAGTAGTAAAATTATTGTTATGAGATATTTTAGACACGTTTTAGAGTAAAATATTTTTCAAGCCATGCTGCAATACAGCACTGAACGTTTTTTCCGATTCATTTTAAGCCATAATAACCAAAAAAGTGCCAAAAGAAATAAAAAAAAAACTCTGATTTGGTTAAATAGGCTTCACCTCTCGAGGAATTTGTCCCTTGCTGAAAATTAACAGATCCAACATTCTTTGTATCATACGTACACATTTAATGATTCCGAAGTAGTTACAGATCTTGCAATAATTGTTATTTGGAAATCCTTTTGTTGCCAGTTAACAGGGTGACCTATGACGACTTTGTTGAACCAACGGGAAATGCTAACTATAGCAGTATTCTAATAGATAAAAGCAAAAATAATACTACTCGCAGAAAACATTGTCTTCAACAACAAGACTTTTAATGAACTGTGTGTCATGCTACGCTTTGTGCAGGTTTTGTTTGTAACCAAGTCTAGTTTTGTTTCAAAATAATACTTTTACCTTAAAACCTTAAAAAACCAATGACACTGTAGAGTTTACCTTACTTAATAGGGATAGTTCTTACAAATACCCTAGTAGCGAACATTTGTATGTTATTTACTCTATTTTGTTCACAGGTACGAAATTAATTAGTTATATAAATACAGTAATAACAAGTAAAAACTGAAAAATTTTAGGTAGATGTTTACAATTTATATAACCTCAATTTAATTTATAAATTATAAAATAATAATAATGTTATTATTTTATTTGATTTACATTTAAAATTTAATTTATTTTGTAGTATATGATTATATTTCCTTAAAATCATTATTTTTATGTTGTAAAAATCACCCACCTTTGCTTACGTCGATTAAAGCGACATTGAATTTGAAACCTGCAGTAAGTATATTAAAGTGGCAAGTTCGGTATGCAAGAAAACTGATATGCATATCTTTAGTCTCTTCACGTTCTCTCTTTGGAGGATAGCTCTGAGAAGCTACATAACATTCCATTTGTCAACTTGACTTTCTTCAGCTGAGCTGAATATTCACGCCTATTTATGAATTGTGAGAATGATATGATACAGAAAAACACTGAGCATTTTGTTTAATGTGAACACAAGCACACACAACTCGAGATAAAAGTGATTTACCGAGTAATGTTATTCTAGGAACATAATTAGAAAGAGATATTACCTACATTATCAAAAGACAAACAGATGATTCAAGAAGAGAGAGGGGTAATAGTACCTATCAACCATGGGAAAACGGCGTCTTGGGTCTGATAACAAATAGGTGGGAAAATATTCTTTTCCCTATAACGAAATAAGCATAAATGCAAAAAGTATAAATGAGAGACAGTCATGATAATTTGAGTTAGGATGAGACAATTAATCCACACAACGAGATAAATTTGAGAGATTTACGTGCGAGAGGACAAATCCAACCGAGGACGGACGTAGCGACAGAGGTGACGCTCCATGACTTTAGTTACGTCGAGACGCCGTCAGACGCGACCTCTACAGGATTGTAAGGATTGTCATTCACTTTCGGCTTAGGAAAGGAATTAGGTGTCAGTTTTAGCAATGATATGCCGCTACATACTCGTGCCTGTTTAGAGTAATCTTACTCAATATTTGAAGTAATGAACTAAAATTAAAATATTTAAAATTCTAACAGGCGACTCCTAATTTAATTAAATATATATATTTTGTACAAAACATTATAAACAAATTAAAACCGTTACAGTCATAAGCAACCAAACTAAATTTTCTAAGACACGCTACTTTAAAATAAAGAGTGGAAAGCAAGTAGACGGGTAGTGGCTACTAACACTCGGGTTGCATGAAATGTGTCCTTTCAACGGAACCAAAAATACCACACTTTATGGATGGACAGTTTCTGGATATGTATTATTAGACATTTAAAACTATCCAGAAATTTTAAAATATACAGCCCATAATCTGGACACGACAGCAACAACGGAAATCGGCCAATTAATTGTATTCTGTAAAGTTTTAGTTTTATATCGACTGCCCAAATGTAGCTTCGGGTGTAATTTTGTAACATTTAAAAATATAGATCCCGTGAAATTTCCTACCCTCAAACCTCTGATATAAGAAATCAAACATACAAGAAACTTATAATAATTTGTGCATATAAGTAAATTAAAAATATCAAAATATTTTAATCTTTTTTTTTGTAAGAACCGCTAACAACAAGGCTGACATCATTTACTGGTAATAATAAAATTATAACTTTGTTTTTTTTACTGAACACCTTATTTTAAACAAATGATTCACTAGATAATTATGTATTTGTTGCATGGTTTAAACCCTTAAATTTGAAGACCCTCATAAGTTAATAATATCTTACTTTCGGAATTCACATTTCCTTCTCCACTTATATTTCACCTTTCAAACAATTTTAACAAAGATGCGTTTATTTGCTTTCTCATTATATTCCATAATGTAATAAGCTCATATTCTAAGCCCATAGTTGAAGTAAAATTTTACATTATTTGTGCTTTGGGTTACAAACATTCCTAATTACGCTAGTTATCCGATTTATTGAAAAAGTGTATAGCATTTTTGTTTATACCACTAGTGTTTCGCGAGGGTTGTCTATACTTTCATCCAGACACTTGTGCTTAATGATAGTATTCTATAGAAGAAAAATAGCTTTATAATAATGATTCCTCTAACCGCTGTTTTACGGAACACTGTGATTGGACAACTGTGAAGTTCCACGTTCTGCACGAGAGCAGGTGTGACATCTCTTGAGAGTCTTGTTTGTTACATACCTTCAGTTGGCAGGCTTTGCAGATTGTTCTTGTTTTTTTTATTTTTGAATCTTGCCTGAATATTCAAGTTAGCTCTGAATATTCAAATAAAGCATCGACAACTTTATAACAGAGAGTTACTAATATAACTTGTGATGTTATTTAGATGTAGTTTACTAGAAAGTTAATAATATGCTTCTATACGTATATTTCGATATTATACACTTTTCCTTTTTATACGATTGAATACAAACTCAGAAACGGTGCTAAAAAAGCATTATTAAATATCAAATCGTGTTTTGTGATTAAACAAACAGCATTTGAATGAAGTCAATCCAGTGCAGGAAAATCTAATCATACAAATGGAAGCATATTCACGCTCCTCTTCAATTCCTTTCAATAATTCAGCCCCGCTCCATGGACTCCTACGTTGTATTTAACATGCATATTTCATATTTTTCCATACGCTATCAGAACACGTTTTATCCTCAAGGTACTACAGATTTGTATTGTTACTGGAGTAAATGCTTATTGCGTGTGTTTGAAAATGGATATGTTAGAACACTTCAAAGCTTTAGGTATGAATTATTACGAATATAAAAGTACCAACAATTTCAGTAGGCTGGCTTGCACGTATTTATGATATATTAAAGTGTGATACTTACTTAATTATATATTAATAATTTAAGGATGTTTGACTTATATTCTACAATTGTTGGGATAATATATATTCACAAATTTTGTTACGTATATACATGTTTTATTATAGCAGTTGATTTTTCTTGTTATAAAACAAAACCGAGAATTGTTTAGGACTTTTTGAGACATATATGTAAATCTCAATTGATACATAAATAATTTAAAATATTACTTCAACCTTTTCAAAAAGACCCTTTAGATTAACCGAAGCAAAGTATTACGATAACAACACATCTGTTAAGTTATCAGGCTAAGATACACCGAGAATGTGGATTTAAAGGGAAAATGTAATAAACCATAGATATAATTCTTATTATGATTCACATTGTATGTATAATATTTTTCCCGCACATACAAAATTAAGAATCAAAGAGTTTTTACCTTAACATACATAGGCTATTAGTAACAGTATAATATGTTATCATACGAATGAGGAAAAACACGAGATAGCGATAGGAAATTTCAATCTTCAATTATGTTGGTATATTTTTTGACAAACCCAGAATGTACAGAATAAAAATTAATTTAGGCTTAAGTGGATTTCAATTGCTGTTGAATTGAACGAAACCAATCTTTGAAAATTTCCCCCACAGGCAGCATCGGTAGAAAAACCGGTTTTTATCTATTGATAGATCTTCAATAAGGATAAATATAGGCAGTTCCCATCAGGAAAAATGGCCCCCCACGCGAAAGGAAACAGCATGTCGGCTATTACTGATAGTGGTTCATTAATCAAAGTTGATGCGTTTGTACTTAAAGGTTTACAACGTAAATGTTCTCTCTATCCCCATACTCGCCTCATTAATTCGTCTCATGAAAGTCATAGTGCCACAATTATTAACTCATCACAACGTTGATCGCCTGTGTCGACAACTCAACTGGCAACGTGCCATGAGCCGACAGGTGGTGCAGGGTTTATCGGTGAACTTTGTTGTACCCACGGTGGATCTGCTGATATGTTTCCTCTGATGGTATGGGTGCCCTTTATTCTGTGGTAGAACCGTTTATGTTGCGTTCAAACAAAGTTTCTAATGAATTCAGTCGTTGGTTTTGGGGCAAAAATATTTTCAAGTTTTGCTGCAGTTTAATTTATGTCTTTTTTCTTCAAAATAACTACAGAAACCGTTTTAGATTTTAAAAGAGTAATGCATTACTCACTTATATTTATTTTAAAATAAAATATTTATTACAATATTTTCAGCAAAGTCAGTCTCTTACCAAAGAAACTAAAAATATGTCATGTAAAAACATATTGAAATATGGAAAATTTTACAGTAAAAAAAACACATACATGATAGTATATCTTAAATATTATCATTCTTAATATTTCATACTCCTTATCAAGACTACTAGGGCAACTAAACAAAATTAATTAGTTAATTTTTTAACATCCCATAATTCAAACCACAAGGATTATTGGCATTTCTGTACAAAAGTAAATCGGTAGAGTATATTTAATTCAAATAATAGATACCAATTGCTCTATTTTATCTGAATTTAGTCAAAATCGAATATTCTATACTCTCAATAACTAAAATAACACTACAATTATTGTTGTTGATGACAAAATCTAACTGCACCGTGTAATATAAACCAACGGTAACAGGCTAATTCTATATTGATAGTTAATTTTATAGGGTAGATTCAACGGAAAATACATTTAGTGGCTATTTTCTAAAAAAATAAACGAGTATAGAAATGGAAAGAAAGATTAAGACCGTGTAATATAGGATAAAATATACAGACACTGGTACATAAAAAGGACGGTAGTATCCACAGTGCTGATGCCTGTTGACTCTTCTCCTTAAATTAATCTGATAGCATTGCAATCCGCAGAATTTGTGATATCATTTTTATATAAGTTAAAAATGACGCAGTTATTCCGTATATTTAGAGAAAATATGATTTCTAATTCCACTCCACACTTATAAAACAGCTCTAATATGGATATTTTTTATATGTTACTCTATTTAAATGTGGTAAAGCAACAATATTATAAGAATTTTATTGTTTTTTATGCTTTTTATAATTATAAAAACTAAGTACAAAATTGGTAACAAAAGTTTCGCAAAACGGAGAAAGTATGTGATACGGCTTTTGCTTAGAGTACAAATATTATCCGTGAACAAAGCGGGCCTGCCAGGCCATGACGGTACATTGTGACTGGCACTTTGATCACAACTCTTACAGCTTCTATTCTAACTCTCCGGTTTTTATATCATAGATATTTTTATAACTAAAAATAAGACTGTCGTAGAATTCAATTGTAACGCCTCTTTACAAATGTCGGGTATTTCGACCAACTTACTTTTTGAGTTTCAGTCAATCTAAAAAGATATTATCAGAAAAAAATGATCTTTTAATATTTTTTTTAATTTTCTCATACCCTCCTCAGTTAACCCTTAATCAAATCCAGCAAAGTTAACGATCAATTATTTGGTTTTTTCAAAAATGTCCTGTATTGTTTTTAGAGAAAAAACCCAAGCTGTACTTATTTTTACAAATTGGCTTTCTACACCGAGAATACGATGCTACTTGTATTTAAGAATAACAAATGTATCCAATGAATTCGTACTATACGCTACTGAAGAATACTCATTAGCTATTGTTCACATTCGAATTTCGTAATACGATCATATTCATTATACTGTTTGACAGAGTCATATTGCTGGCTAACGGTGGTTGATATATTTCTTCGATGGTCTGGTATTTCTTATAGGCAAGCTTAAGACCTATTATTATTTATGTGATGATTAGCTAAGTTATATTATATTACATAAAGCCTATATTAGTATCAACTGATTTTAATATTAAGTGAACTAGAATCATTCCATCACTTTTAAACTCTGCTAGTTCATGAAAACTCTTCAGTAAAAAGGTTAAAAAATATATATATATATATATTTAATATATTTTATTAATAAAATATTAACTTTAATGCTTTTGGGTTAGTGATTTTGCGTTATAATGCGCAATATCCACATAATTCGACCCATTATCACGGAAATGTATATGGTTACGTCGGTAATTATTGGTGAATTATTACAGTGGAGTTCGTTACGTTGCAATCCAATGAATAATTTTCAGACTACACAATCTAGGACAGATATGTTACTACAACAATGTTTCACGTCAAAGTATGTTCACAATTTTATTATATCGTCTACAGTATTCGACAGTCATCATATTGTATTTTGTGAACTTCTTGCATTACTAAAGCACCGATCAGATTATTGAGTAAGCACAATCTAAACTGTCAGCAATCAGGATCTTCCTGGTCGTATGGATACAATAAAATTGTTACACTCACTATTTCAAGCTCTCAATATTTTGTTTACATATAATTACTGGCCAGCAAACAGAAAACCAGAAAAATGCAAATGTATTGCAATTACTCAGAGATCGAGGCGTTCTCTCCAGACTTACCAAGGCTCTCTCGACATACAATACACAATACAAATATATTTTAGAATCCATCAGCACAGAGTAATTATATATTGCGCCTAACGAAAACCAAAATATCCAATTCGTTGAGTATCCAAACCGATAATTATACAGCAAAATGTAATAGTATAATTATTAATGTACCTTTAAAACCTTTGTATTTTACTCTTAATCAGAATATTTTAGCTGCTTATATAAGCTATATGTAATAGAGAGCACACGTTGTTCATAAATGTTTCATTGTATTCCATCGCACATAGAACAGGATAAAGCATTCTCTACAGACATTCTCTTTAAACACTATCATTACACTCTGCATTTTAAACTCTCAATATATATTAAGCTATATGTCATGACTATCAAACTATTATATTTTAATTATATTATATTACGAATATATTGTAATGCCATCGCACAGATAACAGTATTATACCAGGACAAACAATTCTGTATGGGCGTTAGGCGTCAGACAACTTAACGTAATTATTTTCTCTTTGAACAATTTCATTACACTCTGTATTTGAAAAATTCACCTCTTTATATACTGTACATTTTAATAGCAAGTAAACAACAAGCAGAGACTTTATTATAATGCTATTGCTTACAGTAACGTATTGTACTATGACAATACAGATCTAGG
>NW_025783779.1:0-28704 GCF_021130785.1 Homalodisca vitripennis
TTGAAGCTGGAAATTCATGCACCGGTACGAAAGAAGTTTAAAAAAGGAAAAAATTATAACTTAGGAATTGACGATTTATGGGCAGCAGATTTAGTTATAATGTCTAATATTCGGTCAAAATGATGGATTCAATATATGTTAAAGTTTTGATACTTTCTCAAAAATGCTTGGTCAAAGTTCAAAAGAAAAAACGGTAAAGATGTTTCAAAAGCCTTCGAAGATATAGTAAAAGACGCGATAAAGCAATCACAAACCGCAAATCTATTCATCAGATAAGGGTTTAGAGTTTAAAAAAATAAAGAATTTAACGAAGTTTTGAGAAAATACAACATTAAGATTTATCATACTGAAACGAAGAGAAATCAAGTATTGTAGAAGATATAACGAACCAAAATGAAAGAATGAAGGTTCTTTTTGAGTTAATAAAAACTTTAAATGGACGTATCTTCAAGAAATTCGTAAAGAAAATAACGATACTGTTCATAGCACAATCAAAATGAAGCCTAAAGACGTAGTTAAAGATGCAGAAAAAGAGTTATTAGAGTCGGTTTTTAAGTATGTTCCCACCAGAAATTCACACGAAAAACTAAATTTAAAGTCAATGATATGTAAGAAATTGTTAGTAAAAAACAAACTTTTTCGAACAAATATAAGAACAATTGGTCAAGAGAAATCTTTTGTAATTTAACAAATTAATAACACAGACCGTAACTTATAGTAAAAAAAAGATTTAAATAATAAGAAATAACCGGAAATTTCTATGAATTGAATTGAGAAAGTCAAACTGTAATTTTTTCTTATAAAGGGAGTCTCAAAAGAAATATCACAGTGTCAGAAATTTAAAGATTTTGAAGCTTTTTATAAAATAAAATAAAAAAAGGATCAGGGCTATGTTAAGGATTTCCGTAGAAAAATATGAGAGAGAATTATACGAAAAAATAGAAAAATTAACGTTAGAAGAGAAAAAATGTTGGTTTTAAAGAAATTAAGAATATTTCAGAATTTCACAACTGGCATTAAGTAAAGATAAAAACAAGCTTTTTGTAAGATTGTGCTATAAGAATTTTCCGAGAAAGTCAAAATAAACCGACTCAATTGCGAATGTGGAAGATTTTCTTCAATGGTTACCTATTATCAAACATTTCAAACCAATTCTTTGTTTTAAGTTTTTTAAATAAAATTTGTAACATTTTCATCGTGTAAATTTTTTTATATAAATGGAGTCTAAAAGAAATGTAAAAGTTCAAGAAGAGAATAGAAAAGACGTTATTGTAAATTAATGATAAATAACAAATTAACTTTTAGAAGAGAAAAAGTGTTACTTTTGTAAAGAAATTAAAAATATTTCTGTTTAATAACTGGCAGTATATAAAGATAGAAAATGCTTTTTGAAAGATTGTGCTAAAAAAATTTTCAGCGAAAGTTATAAAAAAAGCCTTGTGAATATGAAAAAAAAAATTTCTACGATGGTTACCTAGTTTGCTAAACATTTACAAACAAAATATAATAAATCGAAGGTTTTTAGAAAATTTAGAAAAATTTTCATGTGTAATTTAGATATTCTATAAATCAGTCGAGTTTGGCCTTTTTAGTAAAATGATTTCCGTTGTATAAAATTTTCAAAGATTTTTCATTTGGTTGTAGGATTTATACTATTTGGATCTCCTTGTCTTAATAAAATTTCCATTTCGGGTAATCAATTTCAAGTTCTTTCAACTTTTCGGTATTTCTCTCTTTTGGCTCTGATAACTAATAAGGATATTCCCACATGTGATTCTTCTTAATTAATACAAAAAACATGGTGTTTTTTCTTAGCAAAATCTTACAAACAAGGTCTGGTTTCATTAAGTCAATTTTACACTTTGTTTTGTGATTATTTCCTTTTATTTTTTCTTTTAAATTTTCAAGTTTTAACTTCGTCCTCTAAATATTTATCTTGTTTTCAAGTTTGTACTCACAAATTTACGAATACTTGGCAAAACTTTTTTGTAACCCACTTTTGAAAGGTTTTTGCTTCTAATTTTATTTGATCTTGTATTAAAGATAAAATCCGATTCATTATTTAAAATGTGTCAGGATGAAGATTTTGAAAGGGTTATGGCATAGACTCTTGTATTTTTATATTTAAAGGCTATTTTCTGTCATTATCAATATTATTTATGATAGCTTGTCTGATTTTCAATTGTAAAATTTTCTGCAACATTTTAGCCTTAAACCAAATTTCATTATTTTCGTCAACAATCGTGAAAGTCTTTATTATTGAATGTAAGTTGATTGTTGGTAGGTCACAACGACTCATTTAGATGAAAAGAAATTTAACTAGAATTTTTATTTCGATAAAGTTAGAATCATTGATAAAAACAGGGTCAGGATGAAGATTGTTAAGGGGTCTATGGATAGACTCCTGTAATTTATACATTCAAAATTTTGGGTTTTTTTAAAATTTGAAGGTAAGCTATTCAATAGCTCCCCTTGATTCATCATTCTTTCGACAATCTTAAATATATTGTTGTTTTACTCTCATTATTTAATAAATTTCCCTCAGGTCTTGTATAGTTAGAACGATTTTTTGAATTCTTTTTATATTTTTTCTAATTGGAATATAATCGATTTCATTCGGTTTTTCATGATTTTGATCCATAAGAACATTTGGGAAAAAAGTGTACAAAATTTCAGATTCTTTGTGTAAATTGTTCGGTATGATTTTCAAAACTAGGTTCAAGGATTGCAGGCACTTCATTACATCGAACGGTCTAAATTTTTGGCGTTTTTTTTTCCTAAAATATACCTGTTTGGCTCAATAGTTTCTTGAACAAACCCCTACACATTTACAATAATAGCTGAAAACATTATTCCTAACTGTGATATTTTTATTTGTGATTTATATTTAGAGAGATAATTTTTTTTGCATTTCAAACTTGTTTTCGTCAAAGTTTAAAGAATTATCTGATTGTTTTGAATGTTTTCAGATAATTTTTAAGTGAATTTTTTAATTGAGATCGAAAGTATAATATCCTGTGTTTACACCAAAATATTTTTTTATGTTTTTCTCACTAAATCCTATACAATAAGGAGAACTTTCACCTAATATTTATTACAAAATGGTCGAGAATAAAACCGCTAAAACCGATAAAAAAATCTTGAATCTTCCTCTAAGTGTATAGGATGTTCCAAGTTTAAAACTAATTTAAGCTATCTGAATTCAACCTTGAACAGCTTCATTTTCGCAAAGCGTTGCTCTCAAGATGGACCAATCTACTATTTAAATTGATAAATTTTTAAAAAAGCAAAAAGATCATAAAAAACTTCAAACGTTTGAGAAAAATAAGAAAGATCCAACCACTCAGATTGTTAAGTTGTATTTGGTTCAAGTGGATGTGGGAAAAACAACTTTATTATTGAATTTTATCTACAATAGGTTGATTTCCTTATTCCAATTTTGTATGTTTTTTTAGTAAATCTTTAGAACAAGACGCATATAAAAAAATTACAAGAAAGATTTGGAAAATATTGATAAAACTTAAAACAAAAAAATATCACGATTTTAATAATAGCTTCTGATGACAAAGTTCCGTTAAAGTCGAATTAAAAACCCCATTCGGTTAATCGTTTTTGATGATTGGTATTTTTGTGAAAAATCAGGACGTTAATAAGGAATATTTCGTAATGTCCTCGTCACAAAAACATATCTTGTATCTATCTTTCCCAATGCTTTTCAAAGGTTTGATAAACAAGATCTAAGAACTAACCTGAATATGTTGTGTATTTTTAAGCAAGAAGATCACATAATCGAGAAAGATTTATAACAATTATGTGGGATCTGATTGGAGTTTTATCCACTTTTATTGAGTTATGTGATAAAATTTGGAAGGAACGACTACGGATTTTTTAACTATTATTTGAATCTAACATTGAAGCCTAAAAAGGGATAAATATCTGAAAAATTTTTCTAATATAAATGCTGCTCAGTGGTCTGACAAATCTAGCTTGATAAAATATTTGTTACAATTATTTTTATAGTTGATCTTTAATTTTTATTTACATTAAGAAAATAACGAAAAACGGTAAATCCGTTCAACGTTCCACATTCACGCGTTCATGTTTTCACGTTCGAGTTAACGTTTCACGTTCATGTTTTACGTTTCTTGTTTACGTTTTCACGTTCGTGTTTCACGTTTCCACACTTCACGTATTACGTTCCGTGTTCACGATTCGTGTTTCCACGTTTCCACGTTCCACGTTTACGTTTTCAAGTCATTTTCCTAAATAAATGGCAAACGTAAACTTCAGAAGAAGGAAAAAAAACTTTGATCAAATAGAAAAGATACATTTAATCAAAAGAATTTTGAAGAACAGATTCGAATTGATGAAAAAGAACAAGAATTTATTTCAAAAAATAATCAACCTGTAACATCTGCAATAAAAAAATGTTGAGGGCAAAATTGAAAATTGTATTTATAAGGCGATAATCAAAAAATTTGATAGAATTTGGTTCCAGTTTTGTACGACAATTTGCTGGATTATTTCGATAAGCCAGAATCTGAGTTTGAATTGCCAAAATTTTACCATCTTCAACACCATTTAGCACCTCTCGAATCATTGAAGATCTCTACCATAGTTTGAACCAATAAGTCCTGGGACACAACGGATATAATACTTGGTGAAATCTGGTAAAAAAATTTCTTTCCTAGAGCAAAAGGATGATAAATTTGGTTTGTATTGGGACAGAAAAAAGAAAAGTTTTTATGAGATTGGAAATTTGCCCGTGAATTTTGAGCCATAATGATATCATTATTTAATGAAAAAAACATATGAAGGAACTCAAGGTTTTATGGAAGATTATTAACAGGCACTGATGCTTCCAAAGACGGTTTAATATTCTGAAGAAGAATTGAAAAAGTATACTGAAAATTTTATGGAATATGCTGATTCAATTTACAAAAAATAATGATCCCATCAACTAAGTAAACCCATAGTCCACAGTAAAGGTAAAAAATATCTTCAATTTGATTAAACCAATTTGGGGAGGTACAAAACGAAATCGAAGGATCTTGGTATAAGAACAACTACAGTAGATAATAGATGATATATAGATTGAGTTACAGAATATCAACGACGATTTGACTAAACATCGATGGAATATAAATTATATTTATGCTCAAGAAAGAAAAGGCTGGGAAACAACAATTTTTTTGAACGAAAAGAAAGCGATTAAAGATTTTATTTCGAAACAAAACTTGATGAAAATAGATTGAAAAACCTGATTGGAATTAAATATTTAAAACGATTTTTTTGCCGGCAATAAAGTTCATCTATGATTGGAGGGTGTGGTAGTGGGACTTTTTGAATGGATTTTAATCTAACAATTTAACCTTTTTTGAATTACACGCTTGATTCAACTTAACAGTATTCTGGGGCCCGGCACAAAACTCGAAAAAGAAGATCTAAAAAGAGGAGATACAGGTATAAATAAATTAGATCAAGCTGCTATGGAACCACGATATTTTTTATGCACAAAACATAGAGACGACAAATTCCAGACATATCGCAGATAAAGTTTTGCAAGAATAAGGCATATGGATACGATTTTTTATCAAAAGATGCTAGTTTAGGTGAAAAGATTTGTTGCGCTTCCAACCAGCCTGGAGCTAATGTTTTTTTGAAGAGAAAACTAGGAATGGGAATCGAAGAGAACTGTGAAATTAAATTTTTAACTATATAAATGGAGGTGAATCGTATTAAATTTCAGCATACAAATCAGCAAGAAATCACATTTAAACATCCGCTTTTAATAGAAGAAAATACCCGTTAGTATTCAAATTTTAAAACAGATCAACTAAAAAAATGGCGATGATAAGATACTTTTTTAACCCAAATAGACACAACTACAAATAAACCTCGAAATAAACATAAAGAAAAACAATGTAAAGAGTAACTCAGAAAATAAGAAATTTTCTTTATTATAAATCAGTTGGGGACAAAGAACCTTCAAAAAAATTGGTGGACTTTTGAAAGAGATATTATTTAGATTAGTTGGAGAAAAAGAAAAGGGAAGATGGGAAGAGAGGGAAAAAGGATAGGAGAGAAAAATATTCCCAGACGTTGTTTAAAAAAATGTTTGTTCCTTATGTTTCGTTTTTTTTTTATTTGTTATATGCAGCTGCTCCAATCGTTTTATATAAAAAAGGATTGTGAATTCACCTATAGTGTTCGAAGACATTTTTAAATTGGTTAGATATTAGAAAGAGTTTGGATAAGATGTTACAGGATCTTGGATATTATTAGAGAGATTTAGAATTAAAAATTATGATGAATGAAGGAGATGAAAAAAACTTTTGAAATTACAGTGAATAATCCAAACCATTGGAAAAAAAAACATTTAAAACCTTTAACATTCGGGGGGGAAAAATGGGAGGGAAGACTGAAAGAGAAGAAAGAGTATATCACTTGCTAAAAATATTGTGAAAACATTTTAGAGGAAGTCTTCATGGAGCGAGATACATTACCTGAAAAAGTTTTTTTTTATTTTAAGAAAATTTGAGAATGTGAATATGTTGAGAATTGTGGTTAAATTTTAGGACACTCCTCGATTTATGGGGGAAAAGTGTGGGAAAACGCATTCGGATCTTTGTTATTATAAAAATGGAATAAGAATGCTATGTTATTTTGATTTCGTATGGAAGAATTGAGGTGACTAAACCACCCTTATGTCCACACCGAGAGAATTGATTAAATATTTGTAAAAAAAAATCAAGCGTCCTATTTTACAATGATTTCTTCAGATTCACAGGACTATTAAAGATCCCCCATATATTGTAGGTGCATTTCTATTGTGTTTTTGTTTTTGATATGGATAGCTGGAGTACTGGTATAAGATTTTTTTTTTAAAGAAAGGGTTGATTGATCGTTAACAAATTATTACTTAATAAAATGATGGATTTCACGCAATCAATATTTTTTGACGCCGTATCCCGTAACGTTATTTTGGAATACACAAAATTATTCAAAAATGTAGGGATAATTTAGTTTTGAATTTTTTTTTGTTTTGATAGTTATGTTTTTGATGGTTTTTTTGGAGATAGTTTGAGAAATGAGGTTTTGATAAAACAACGGTTTAGAAGAAATTTATTACAAAACCTTCCAGATTTGTCTAGGAGATCATGTTTGCGGTGTTCGTTTTGGTGTCGAGATTGTCGAGGGATTGAAGAAGATTTTGTTTTTTTTTTAATAAGGCAGAATATGATAACAAAACTTGCAAAATTTCAAGTGAGGGTTCAATATATGAAGGTTGCTGATATAATATAAAATAACCATTGGGAAAAAAAAAAGAATTGTTGGATTGATGAGTTGTTTGTTTTGGTTTGTTTTTCTAAAAAAAAATTATTTACCCAATTTAATGTTCTCATATCGAAATTAAAGCTGATAAAATTACTTTGAAGGCTGATCCAAATGTTTTTTTGAAAAGAGATTATGTATAGTTTGGAGCTAATAAGAGAAAAGAATTTGTCGGATGTTCGACTGGGTTGTTGATTGACAAAACAGATGTGATGTTTGTTTTTAAGTTAAAGAAGAACATAATTTTATAAGACCTCTAAAATTATTCGAGAAAACCATTCGATATTGTTGATGTTTAGCATTGATCCCGAAATGAATATGTTTGTAAAAAATGCCTATTTAGATTTGATTTTTGAAGAGGAAAAAAAAAAAAAAAAGAAAAATTAGGCACAGTTGTTAGTAAAACAGGGAATTAATCCCATTTGAGTGAATTGTTTGTAATCTGACACATTTTTCAATGTTAGAGAGAATGGCGAGATTACCTCATTTAAAATTGTCCTTTGAAGTGAACTTATAAAACAAACGCGCGATTACACACACATGAGATTCACAAGTACGATAAACCAACCGCTCCACTCTGCAATGCTTAAAAGATTATCTCTTGTACGCAACACCAAAGCAGAAAAAGAAGTCTATGACAGAAGTGAGTTTAAGGGTTTTAGATGAAGCCAGAAGTAAGTAGAGATCAGTAGACGGTATTGTTTGGTTTTGGAGTGAAAATTAACTTGATAATAGTAAATAATAAACTAAGGAAGGAAAGACGCTTTTAAATTCATATTGAAAAAAATAAGTGGTTTAATGAATTAGTTGGTGTAAGTATATGAACAAAATTCTGGAAACATTATGGTGATACAACATTTCACAATGAGAAGAAAGTAAACTTTTTTGAGAAAATTTTGGTTAACACGTTATTTCAATGACGGAAAGTAACACATAATAACGAAATCTTTATTTCACTGTTAAAAAGAATAGATGATCGATACTCTTTATTTCTTCGATAACAGTTAAACTAAACCTAGAAGAAAAACTGTTAATAAATTTAAAGAAGATGTTCAATAAATCTTTTTGAAAACATTGATACACAGATTTAATGGATTAGGCTGCTAATTGGATGGACTAAATGTTTCCTTATAAAAATGGCGCTCATATATAACTCTAAGTGTTGAGATGTAAAGAAAAAACTGCACACAAATGATATAAAATACTAACGCAAACATTAAACGGAGTTTAACAAGAATTTACGGGACAAAATTTGTGCTGAATATAACTCAAAAAAGAGCCATATTTATAAAAACTTGATTTTGAAATTTTTTCCTAATAAATAGAGATGGCGGGTACATTACAGTGCTTTCGACATCTTTTTATAATGCAACACGAAAGAGATTTGATAAAAGAACATTGGGATGATATTATCTCAAAAATATGAATCTTAATCCGAAGATATGATTGAGATTATACGTTAGAACAAATTGAATTGGTATAACATTGCAAATAATATCAAACTCTGTTCCACCAGAGTTCCATTACACACACAAAGAAATTATAACATTATCAATTAAAAGATCATATGTCTGATTCTTTGTCTCTAATCACACACTTGAGTGATAAAGTTTTTGGATGGAAAATAAAGATATCAGTATGATTTGGAAACAATAATTATCAGATAGCTGGTTACTATCCTGTGCAAATTTATTATTGAAATCATGGTTGACCGACGATTCGCAAAATTTAAGGAAGAGAATCCTGAATATGACGAAGTAGATCAATCTAAATAATGAACTCTAATCTTTTTTAATATAGTTTTACTGAAAATTTATATCTTTTTCTTATAAAAAAAAAACGATACATTAGATCGATGAAAAAATTTGATATCTTTCTTATACATGGATGTTTAATAAAATTCTAAATTTTTCTCTTATTAAATGGCGGACTATAGAAAAATATGCTAGTGATATTGGTATATCAAGGGGCGGAGTTTACTAAAAATTTCTATCCAATTAGTATAACAACATTTGAATGAACCAAATAAAAGGAAACTGAGTTTAATATTGATTTTGGGAGATAACTTATTGCTTCGTCTAACTTCCAGTTTTATATTTCTGGAAAGCTTTAAACAATAACAAGATGGTCAAGCATATCTTGGAAACTGATAATGTTAGATTAATCGATAATTTTATACCGTTTTTAAATTTTCTAAGATTGAATTGAAGTAAGAAAAAACACAATAAATTGACTAGAAGAAAGACTCGAAAACTATTTGGGGTTTTGGACCAATTAAGCACAATTCATAAAGGGAACTATTTCGTATTCCCCAAAAATGTTGATGTTATTTCTCAAACTTCTAATGGCTTTGAATCAGATTTTTAAATTTGGTGTTTTTTGAAGCAGCTGGAAATTTAGTCTTCATTTGTGGGATGTAGGATTTTTTGAAATATGTTACTATTTACCGATCTATAAAGGAAGGATTTTATCTATAGTTTTTGATAAATGAGGCAGAAAGACGATGATGTTGATTCTGAAAGATACGTGCAACTGGAAATGTTATGCCTGTTGATGGAAAAATAACAATTACAGATTTTTTTATTAGAGTTCCAATGATTGATTATAAAAACCACGAGTAAAATTAGGTTGATTGATGAAATTACAAAAAGTCAAAACATTATGTTTAATTTTCTAGATGGCAATGTATTGAACAAAAAGGTATTTCCGGAACAACTTATTCGTTCGATATTACAAACATTTATAGAAATATCTTCAATCCCAAGTTCGTTATTATTAGGTTTTCAAACAGATAGACAGAATAATCAAGAAAAAAATCCTTCAAAGTTTGATAGTTTGGATGTAAAAAATATCAGAGTAAAATTGAACGGTTTCTTATTATCCAGATGAATTACAAAATTTAAACATTTCCGGAGGTCTTTTCAGAATCATGTATCAGATGTATCAAGATTTTAAGAAAGTTTACTGTAATAATAAGGGAACAAATGTATTACAATCCTAAAGAATTTTTAGCGAATAGACCTATTTATGTCATTGATACAACAAAGAGTATGGACAAATATTTTCTGGTTCAAAGAACGATATAATTATCAATATGGATTTTCAAAAAGCTGTTACAAACTCGACATGTTATGTGGTTGTGGTTTCTGAGAAATTTTTAGCCTATGATGTGATTAAGAACGATATTAGAGAAATTCAGTAAAAATCGCGTTATTTTCACTATTATTCGTCGGATAGTTTTAAAACTTTACAGAATTGTTAAAGACATTGATAAAAGTATTCATTTTAAATTGCAGTAAAAAACTTTGAAAAATAGTGATGATATTTAGGAAAAAAAACTATTTCAAGGTCATGGACCGGAAGTGATGATTTTACAAAATACTTTAATATTTAACTGAACCTATATACCAAATTTCATCAGAAAAGCTCCAATAGTTCTCTAGATATAAGAGTTTAAATATAAGGGATGATTGGGGTAGATTTTGAACATTTTGTTATTTTCATGAAATTTTAAGTAGAACTCGCTTGTTTTTGAAGTTTCAGATTTGTCTGATAATTTTTTATATTTTTTTATGAATATTAAGAAATAGGGGATGATTTCACCCTTATGGATAAGTTAAGTCGAAAGAGTTAAGTATTTACTATATGTGTACTAAATTTCATTAAAATCGGTTGAGTGGTTTTTGAACAACAAGGTTTGAAAGAAATATTGATATATACTTATTTAATATACATTGGAAACTATAACAGTTCTAGGGAATTGAGACATTTCATTTTAACATGTTGGTAACACTACATCTCGTCTTCATCTCTTGCTGGGCGTTGGCCACGTATAGATAGCCATGTGTGATCCTCCTCTATTTTAACGAAATTTAACAAGATATATCATTATTTAGAAGATTTCTAATGTATTTGCAAGTTGAAGAAAGAAGATATGGACTTTATAAAGTAAGAAGATTGCTGTGAAGATCTGTGTTTCTTGTTAAAAGTGAAGTGAAGTGTTCCACTGGGCGTTGTCCTTCATATTTAATTAAGTTTCTATTATATTCTCGAAGAAAGACATTACAAGAAGATTGTGTGTTGAATTTGTGTAGACATTCTAAACTGTGATAAAAACATTGTGTGAAAATAGTGTTCATTTGTAATACAGAATTAAGTGTTTTTACAGTGATTTCATTGTCGCACACGGCGTGTGCAAAGCAAGGTCATTGTTTGGTGTCACTACTGTCCCTTGTACCACACACGGCGTGCGCAAAGCAAGGGTCAAGCGTTAGTGGTACAAACGCTCTCAGCAGACGTCCACAAATCTAGAGTTGATTGAAATAAAACATATGATACCTTTCTTCTTATCCCATTCCCAATTTCTTAGAAGTTAAGTAGATATCGCAAAAAACACGCACACTAACAACACTCATTTTGTATGTCTTTAACAATAATTGATTAAAATTCATGTTATTCTCTTTCATTCCTTCTAATACTTTCAAAAATATACTCTTTCGCCACTGAAAAATCTCGATTTCTTCCGTAATAATCTTTGTAATCAATAGACAAAATATCCTAAATAGTTGTACAATAGAATGAAAATTATTTCTATTTATCTCTGTTGTAGAAATGTAAACATTAAACATTTGTGCTGAAAAATTTATATCTCGGTTAGACTTAGTTCCATAATCTCCATTTATAAAAAAATCTTTTTTTGTTTAAATGGAAGAGTACAATGCCAACTGTTACAAGTGTTATAATAGAGGAGAAATTATTGATAAAAAATATTTAGTTTGTAGAGATTGTAATTTAATTTTGTATGAAAGACCTAAACCTAAGAAATTTCGAAATAAACTAACACATTTGAATAATCTGCTTATGAAATTACAATACGGAGACAAGAAGCAAACAAAATTTGTTACAGAATTTAGAAAAACAGAATAAAAATTTTTTACTTATCTCTTGGAACCATTTGACAAAATTATTTTCCTTTTCAAAGAATACATTAGGTTTGTAGGTATCGATACACACGTTTATTATGAAAAGATATTACCTGTATTTTTTCATTATCTGGATGTTGAATTTGTCTACGATTTTAAGCCTGAAATCTTTGATGATTTTATAGTACATTTGGAGAAATTAAACGAAGAACCTCGTGAAAAGAATGCGGTTTTTACTCACATTCTCCCCGACTTCTCGAGTGATTGTTAGCAAATTTCATTTTTTAAATTTTTTCTATTTAAATGGAGTTCTTGAAAGAGTTAAATGATATTGGAGAATGTAAGTTTAAAGGAGTATAAGAAGTTAAATGAATTGGAAGAAAGGAAGAAAACATAGAATTCTTGAATTTGGAGAAAATGAAAGATAAATTCGGGTTTACAATAATTGCCGAGTTGGAAGATTGTAAAGTACACTTGCCGAACAGATTTTTGACTGTTTTGGATGAAAAAAAGATTAAAGAATTAAACAAAAATGAAAAAATTACACTTGATTGTTACTGGAAAGAAGACTATAAAAGATAAAGAAATTATAACAATTAACTTTGTAGAATAAAGTCTTTCCAGTTGTGCTCTAAAACTTGCAGTCCCTCCCCACGTCATAGTACTGTTTTGATAACCATAGTTGGTGTCTTTCTTCATAGGAATCACATGGAATATTATCTACAGTAATACCTTTTGTTTCACACAAAATGTGGCTATATTCTATAAGAAAAATTCTATAATGCTCTTTAATGAATTGTGTTGATAAATCTTGATACTCACAAAAATTCCTAAGAAATTCATCAATTAAGTCTTGATTATCTTGAAAGAACGTATAATATGGGAAAAATGTCATAAAAAAACGATGAAAACTCTCTGTTTGTTTATTTTTTACTTTCTTTTCAATATCTTTCGTAATTATATTAAATATGTAATCCCTTACTTTTTTAGTTTTTTGCCGATAGTAAAACACTCCATTAGACGTTTTTTCTGCAAAAGACTTTACAAGTTCTTTGAATTCTGTATTCATTTAAGGAAAGTATCGAAGACGGTATCAACTGTTGTTGAAAATAACCGGCAATTCACTGAATTCATCTTTGTTGCACTGTTTTAATGCTAGAAATTGTAGAGACTTTGGTGAGTTCATGTTGTTTATTTAGTAGAAAAGTTTTTTTATTAAAGTACAGTATGTTTTTTAGTAAAAATGTTTTAAATTGATTAAATTTTATTAAGATTTCGAAGATTTTTCCTTTATTCGTAGCAGATTTGACAACATTTTACAAAGCACAGCTTAAGAAAGTAGAAGCAAACAGCTGTAGATTTGGTTAATTTTTCATTCCACAGAGTAGATAGTAATGTACCGATCGCTTTTGGAGACGAACGACTGTAGATTCGGTTTAATTTTTCATTGAGATTTGCTGTGTTATTTCTCAGCTTCCTTTATGGTACATTGAACAGTATTTTACATTGCTTTTCGGTCGGCTCCGAAAGTGCGCCAGGAACCCCATATTATTATCTACTTATATTATATATATAGCATAATATACACATATTAATATAAATGTGAAGATAAAATAAAAGCAAAGCTAAATTAATGCTTAATACTCTTGTATCGCTACAGTTTACTAAATACAGAATACAAATAATAAGAAGGTTAAAGTACGATTGGGTTAATACGTTACAGATGAACTCCGTACTGCAGGTTCTCATCCCTATCAAAAATAATGGTTTGTGACTTCCGATTATATTGAAATGTACTGTTATACTCCCCTAATACATTCTAACAATGCGTAAAACCTATTGATTCTTATCTCAACCCGAGGAAAGTGAAAACATATTTATATATTTTATAGTGTGAAATACAATCAACTTAATACTAACTGATATGTTTTATGTAACTTATGATTTTATGTCCGTGTAACCTTATCTCGGTTAATATTTATTAATGTATTTCTTTATGAAACGTGATAAAATAGCCTAATTTTATTAATTTAATTACCCATAGCTAATAATGTAAAAGTAAATATCTTATCTTACATTTATTTAATATTGAGGTTAAACTTGAACTGAAAGCACTGCTATTAAAAGATGAATTTCCATATTCTTGCCTTTTACTACTCTAACGAAACTTGATGAATTGTCATTGGTATTATCTATAGGAAATATTAAACGAAGTTTAAAACTAGCTTTTTTATATTAAGTAACTTTTCTCGTCCAATACAACTTATTAATAAGCAATTCAATTAAATTTATTTTTGTAATGATTTACAAGTTTTACTTAAAATTTATTAAATTATTTATTAAAATTATAGTGTAAAAGAATTACTTAAACATTTTCCATTACAATGAAGTTTAATATAATCGTTTGTTTTATACATTTATACTCTTGTATACATTTAGTTGTGAACAAAATGTAATAATATCTTGTGATTATGGATAAATTAATAGTTGGAGAGATTTTTCAGTTGATAATGAGGAAGAAATATCTCAAAGATATCTGAATGGGTCGATTACAGTCCCCGATAGTTCCTTCAAGCTAGTGGGTCTCACACGCAGTAAAAGCCCCCCCCTCCTTTTTTATGCTTTAAAAGACAGCGTCACCAACCGGGCATTATCCAGCTGCTGCAGGGACTTGGAACTTAACATATCCACTGACTCTCTTTAATTTTTCGCTTCTTTATTTTATTCTCCTATCCTGCTTTGGATCTGGAAATAGGATCTACATTCTCTAAACGGAGTATTCTTCACATTATTTCACATAAACTTAAGTATTGAGCTAACTCTAATATATCAAGAAAACCAGCACATATATATTTCTTTCGTTATGAACTGAAGACAGCATTAGGCAATATTTGAAAATTAGCGGATCAATTATTATTGAGTTCACGAGATTAAATTTTTTATACATAACTTAACTCTATACAAGTACGTCGTTTGAGTATTTTGAAAATAGGCAATTCTTAGCAAGAAACTTAATTTTTTCAAACTTATGAATACAATGGACAGGGCATATTAGAGTGGCCACTCCAGCACCCGATTTGGGCTGCTTGAGCAGGTTTCCATGCAAGATTTTCCAAGTTTGGAAAAAACTTTTCATGTCATAACTTGGCTGTAGATTCTGTGTTGTTTAACACCACCTCTAATCAGTCCATAAGAAACATGGGGCCAAGAAACCTAGTCGTTGAAACAGTGGTATAACTAAGGGGGATGAGGGGGATGTAAGCCCTAAAAATTCTAATACATATGCATAACAGCAACCCAGCTTGTTGAAACTCAGCAGTTATATGATTTACTTATAATTACGCCTATTTAGTTTTTGTTAATCTTCAAATATTTAAATTTATTCCATACCCCCCATTGAGGTATGCTTATGAATAAGATTCAACCCCTTTCCCAAAGCCAAGTTTTAGTTATAACAGTTTCGCGGAAGTTCACATACTGTTTGTGAAGTTCCGACTCATCACTCCCAGGTAGTCGATCTTGCATCGTTGGTTTGCATGCTCCACAGAAAATCGGGCCTACTACTGTTTTATCTATCGTGTGACAGAAGGCATGACCAGAGACGATGATACAGCATAGCGCGATGTGCTGCTACCAAACTCTACATGTTCACGATTTTAGCCTAGTTACTATTTTATATTTGTTTACGTTAGAAACTTGAAAATTGATGATGATAGTTACTTTAGTATTTAGATTTTTAAACTTAAATAACTGTTTTATTATTATTATATGTTTTTTGTTCTTAGATCAACAATAAATTACTTATTACATATGCACATTAGATTTTAAACCTTTTAAAAATTCCATTTGGCATAAAGCCTATTTTATGCCTAAATTTACATTTAGGGATAATCATGTAGCTTTTATAGCTACATGCACCACACTTATCCGTCACCGTCTCACATCACATTATCAGCTTCTCGAATTGGACAGCTAACGCAGATTGACACGCTGCATTTGTAATTAGTCTATGCTGTATCCGAACAATACAAACATTTCACTCCTTATCATTTATTTACGAACTTTCATAGTAAACATGAGCTGCTAAGTTTACTTATTAAGTAATAATTATATTTCGAGTATTTAAAACCTATCCTTAACTCTATAAAAAATATATTAAACATGCTTCTACCTAAAGTAATTGGTAATTTCTTAGCTTATATTGTAAGTTTCCTTTGCTCTTGTTTTATGCAATAACGCTAGAATTGTATTAGTTCACATACACCTTTTAACTATTCTCTAACTTATTCATCCTCACACCGTTTCAAGAAAGGGTTTGACACAGTAAATACAAGGAAGGACTTCAAACATTGATTCATGCTAACGTCTGAGAACTGGTCTCCTAAGAACCATGTTATACTATTATTATATTAAAATTGACTAAAAACTGAACCATTAATTGGTAATCGCTCCTACATATAATTCAGTCCAAAAATTATTTTGTATAAGTTCAAATTCGGTTCTCAATGTTTAAAATAGCAACTAGTAAGAGCCCTATAAAAAAAAAAGCTTTCAAATCAGCTCCAAGTGGAAGTAATCAAAGAAGTCCCAATGGTTAAAACGGAACACACAGCAGCTTCCAATACTGTTTTCTCGGTAATGTTTCCTTGTCCTAGATATATTATTCTATGTAAACTGAGATCGTATTTACGGTACAAAATAGAGTATAAGACTAAACATTGTAACTTTAAAATGAAATCATTGTAATATAAACAATTAGGATACTGAGCCGTTTACCGGCATTATTTGTATATATTTCTTATTTTAAATATAATTTTGTTTTACAAATCTACCCACATCATATCATACATTTAAAATCAATCTTCACAGCCCCGGCCTAACAAATGCATTCCAATATAATTACTGATCACGCTATCTATCGCACACATTAATAACAATAAGTTCCTGTAAGTGCCTTTAATGGATTATCAATGTACACTAGCACGCTTAATTACCACATATACTTATCAAAGTCTCAATAATATTTTAATTGTTGTATTTGCATTTCTACATTGAGTTTTTTTAAAGAATTATTTATGTATTTTGATTCATCAACTCCAGGGTATTCTTCGTTACAGGGAAAGAGTGTATCTATACTCCGCCATAATATTTTTATAACATGGAACCAAGCAATTTAAAATCGATTAATTATTTTATTTATATCAATAAAGAATATCACAGATTCAAAAGAAACATGAAAAAGCTTTTATGATTCTTATATAAAAAATACTACTTTGCTCGTTCTGTTTGTTGTAATTCTGCGCTTTTGATCCCTAAACCTCCACGCGGCAGTGACAACATTTACATTTCTACTTTACTGAGCAAAGCCGAAATCGTTCTTAGTTGTAGTGTGTAGAAAAGGTTTTGTGTTTTAAAATAATGATATGTATCACATAATTTTGAGCATTTTATTGACTGTATGATAAAATATAATAATGCTATTTATGACCGAAAACGTAAGTCACCTTTTACAAGATAATTTAAAATAAAAATAAACTTTATCAACTCCAGAAGTAGTTTTAAGCGAAAAACATTTAAGAAATTAAGAATTTAAGGAAGGTTACTTAACGTAACTTATTGTTATCTATTCATTTTCAATTTACATAACCCATCATTTAGCAACTCATACATGACAATTGGACTACTCTTTAAGAAAAATGTTTGTGGCTCACTGATTCAAATGAACTTATATAGGAATAAGTTTAAATAATATTTATGATGTAATAAAACTTATTATTCTATTTAAAATAACATCTGGTAATGTTCGAATAATAAGTAGTTACTGACCAGAGTGTAGCAAGTCCCATTATTGTTTGTTGAATTAGATAAATCATATAGATAACGTCAAACATGGTTAGTTTGCTTTATATGAAAATATTATCACAAAAAATGAAATATGATATGAATAAAATATGAAAAACGAGTTTTTTCAAGTGAAATGTAGGCTAACAGCGAGAAAATCACGAATCCACGCAGGTCACGTGACTTTCACCCCTCGTCACTGTCACCGTTTGGTGTAGTCAGTGATTTGCGCGACTCTGACACGAATGTCAAAGGGAAAACTGTTGTAATGTAATCATTATAATGACCAAATTGACGACGGAGTCACCGAGCTCGGTGAGTGTTACTGTTCTCTCTGTTATACAGTGTAGGTGTTAAATTTGTAGCTGATGTTTTAATTCAGAGTTTAATTAAATTCTAAGCGGAAATGTTTTTTTTTGATAAAATATGTGCTTCTAGTATTTGTCACCACCTCAGTAGAATCCATTAATATTTAATTCTTAATACCCAAGGGAACAAAGATGCCTAGTACTTTGACATAAGGCCAGAACACTTGGAAATGATTCTAATGTTATTCACTATAATTAATTTGTAATGATAATTCTCTATTCAACTTTATATGATGCCACTACTACCGTCTTTGATTTAATAACCTTCAGTTTCATGGCAATGATTACTGAAATAATGAAAAAATTATAATTTTTTAAACATATTTTTACAAATGGTTTATTCTATTTTACGGAATATCATTTAATGATAAAACATTTTTCAGAAAATTAATTCTGTTGAAGGCTTTAGGATGAAAAAAGGATTTGCAGAATAAAATTGGCGGAATACAATAAGTTATGGTGGGTAGGAATAAGCAATTCTGAGTTTAGTTCCATGTCACTTTCCACTTTATGCAATGCTTGTCATTTTGACACTGTCACATACTACTTCATTCTTGGAATCTGAGTCTACGTTAGTCAGACGATCGCAAGGTAAATTGGAGCTAAAATGAACATTCGCTCTAGTGAATTCCTGGAAACAGATTGATGAAAACTTTTCAACAAACATGTCTACAACTCTTTAAATAACATTGTTGACAACAATATATTGGTCAATGTAATTATAACATAGGCTGACGAGGGATAGTTTTGTTTTATATCCCATAACACCTAATTTATTTCTCCATGTTATATAGTGTTATCATAATCGGTGCCATTACCATTTTATGCGGCCAGGTATAAATGTGTTCATTCTTCAAGAGCTATCTGTAAGATTATTCTCTTATACTCAAATAGTTATAGAAAAATTGCCTATATAACTAATCGTCGAATGTGTATTTTTTGTGTTTCCGAATTTTATCTTCAAGAGTTTAAGGATGTTACTTAAGACTATGTTACTCACGTCCTCCAAAACCATTAACTAAAATATGTAACATTAATCTGATGTAGTTTATACTTTGTGTTAAGTTAAATGACTAAATAATAATGATTTGTTTATATATACATACGTGTATGGCATTTTTAAAATAATTTATGGGTAAATTTTACTAATATCGTCTATATAATTTAAAAGTACGGTTTAAAGAACACCATGTTTTGTGTCATTAACCACAATTGGACTACGATTTTACATAATTATCAGTAGAATTGTACTCCCAATTACGCAACTGGAGCATCTTCAGGATGTTATTGCACATAATTTAGGTCAATATGATATAAAAAAAAGTACAAAGATCATTCTGAGAGCTAAGCTCAGGAGACCGAGTTATAGTCGATAACGTCAGAGTTTTCCTTCCTGACACACTGACAATAACGTCCCGAGAGTCATCACTTTCAATAGCAGTTTATCTTCTCTGTAATTGTTTACATTCTTCAAGGCTTCACTCACAAGAGTGTAGATATAACAGTAATCAGGAGTGTAATAACTAAATGGTTTGTAAAATGTAGGATATTACATTACTATTTAGTACCGGAAAGTAAGGTGTTAATGTGGGTACCTGATGATTTGTAGCCCGTTTGAAAAAATAGATAAAACTGTCACATATAGACATTAAAGTCAATTTTCAAGAACTATTCTATAATTTAAATTTAGAAAATCTTTTTCTCCAGTTCTACATAGGGTTTATAGCACGAGCATCTATAAAGAGAAACTAATAAATAATATTTTAAAAGTAAAATCTTTTCTATATTCACGTAAGCTGTGCAATTCTATGTCTTCTTCCTGTTTGATTAATTTTACAATGATTTATACAATTGCACATGTCCATTCTATCATTATCTACACTCTTAGTAATCTATATTTTGGATGGTAAGCTTTAGTCTAAAGTTACGTGTAATAAATACAGTGTATTAAATAGCAATAGATTCCTTAATGACCTCTTTTTATGAACCCAGTTTCTATTGTAAACTGAGTATTACACACTCTACTCTATCCGGTCTGTTAATACGTCTGTTTTGAAATAATTCTTTTACGAATCTCATATATATATATATATATATATATATATATGAATCATATACACAATAAACATTGAATCACAAAAAGTACTTGCTCCGCCGGGAGTCGAACCCGGATCTCTCACTTGCCGGTGAATGTGCTACCATTTATATATCCGTACATAATAATAAATAATATAAGATTTCCTGTCTAACTATTTTTTCCATTGTTTTCAACCTAATCTATATCGACAGATCGACTTATAATCTCAAGTAGTCCGTGATTATTACTAGATGTTCCAGTATAGACAGTTATGGACATACTATGAATATATTACAAATTTGAGTTCGTAGTTGGTTTTAATCGACCGAAGGGTATGATGGAAAATATTGATGACAAACGCAGTGTTCCTCTTATATATATGAAGCATCATGGGCAATTTCAAGTCAATATAAAACGAAATCTTTGAATTATTTTCCGTAAGATTAAATTATATTCCTGTCGCAGTTACTAAGAGACCTGCCATCATTTGGCTGGAACTCCTGCCAAATGATTGCATCTGGTCAGTTGTTTTGAGATATCGTGCGGGAAGCAGACAGAAAAAACAGACAGGCATACGGAATGAAATGTTTCCAGTTCCACGAGTGATTGGCTTTGGTAAAGCTTAGCCAATGTTATGGAACTACACTATTTAGAGACAATAGTTCAATCACGCATTTATAAGCAAACTTGTGAGACCAGAGCAAAATAAATTCCCCACACTTCTATCTTGGACATCCTACGGACCCATGGAATCTTAAAACAACTCGAAGATGATTGTATAATAAATAAATTATGGCCCAGAATGTTTTATTAATCTACCCAGGGTCAAATAAGATTCCGCCGCACAACTATCTTTTTTGACTTAAATTAGTTTTTATTTTTATTTTAACTGAAGTTTAAACGTTTAAGGGTAAAATGCTAATTAACGATAGTACATACAAACATTCAAATATAAGACCTATTTTCTTAATAATTTTAGACATTAAGATTTCGTAAATGTATACCTTATTTGCATTGGCAATACGCTTAAATATATATGATAGTTTTGAAAGCTCACTGATACACATACACTTTTTCGAAAAACATGCCTGCCTGCATTAAGTATTAAGCGTACATTAAGTGTAACATTAGTAATCTTAGCTTTATTTTACCAAGAGTGAAAATCATTTATTATCTAACCAAAATTGTTTTCTTATTGATATGTGGTTTTAAAAAATTTGACAGATTGTTGTATAGAGTAAGTTATTTAAGGAACAGATTATATCTCCTACGGATATCCAATAACCTCTCAAGATAAAAATGTCAATGAAGTCAATGACTTGCTGTTTCAAGAAGCAGCAACTTTCCTTGGGTCAAAAGTTTCAAGAGGGTGGAAGTGTAGAGATTACATGAAATACCAAAGGATAGGAGTGTTTCTTGTGAACAGGATCTAGTAGAACTAGACACCAAGAGCAATCATTAAATTTGCATTTGTGGGAAGCTTATGGAGTCTAGAAATTACAATAAGGCAATGAGTTGGAGGCTGTAGAAACTTTGGAAAGTCCAGTAAGCTAAAACGATTTCAAGTGGTCACGAGCTACTAAGAAGCTGGGGATTTGCAGGGTCTAGAAGATGTTATAGCTTGCAGTCAGAAGAAACATAGTTTAAAAAACTCCTAGAGTCAGATAACTGTTAAGTACTGAAAATTATATAAGCTAGAGCTTTAAGATGGGTTTTTAGACACCAGGAGCTCACTAAGGCTTCGAACTCTTTAGTGGATCCTAAGTGCTAGAAGTTTCCAGAGACAAGTAAATCCTTCCTGCCGAGACTTCCAGAGGCTGAGGACATCCATGGTTTCAAAGGTTTTAAAGGTCGAAAGTACCCCATACACCTGAAGCTAGTAAGCTTCTCTATCGATCTATGGAATATCGGATGAGTCTAGGTAAAGGTGGCACTAGGGGATCGAAAACTTCTAGAGCCTTGTTGGAGTATTAGCTAGGTGATGCTAGTCAAAAATAAGTAGAGTAAACTCGTGGGGAATATTCTAGAGGGTTCGTGGTTGTATAGAGGGTGTAAATACACATGAGAGGCCAAATGCACTCATTTGGCAGGAGTTCCAGTGATCTAAAATTCCAAGATTCTGGGTCTCTTAGTAACTGTATAAATTAATATTACGGAAAATAATTCAAAGATTTCTATTTATATTACAATGTAGTAAAATATATGCTACATATGCTAAAATGCATATTGATATTCCAATTACCTTAAGAGAAACTGTATAACTTAATTAGGATTGATTGATTAGTTTAAAATTGATTATTTTGTCTTATATATATATATATATATATATATATATATATATATATATATATATATATATATATATATATATATATAATGTATATACAAGACAAAGTAATAAATTTTAAACTAATAACAGTTTTCTTAAAACGTTAAAATAAAAAAAACTTAAATTGAAAATATGTTGTTCAGCTAGTCAGCTTTTTTATTTAGGCACAGCTTAGTCTTTTTCCTTTCCTAAGACTTTCCAAGGTAACATCACGTTATAAGCTGCATATTTCATACAAGTAAAAAAATGTTGAAGTTATTTCTATATTGTTTGTTGTGTGCAGTTCTCAGTACAGTTCGAATACATTGGAAATTTTGTTATCACATTGTCCATAAAAACTATAATAAAGTACAACTATCGAGCCATTATTTCTACGGATATTAGGCTGACGAGAAAAATATGATATCCGTATCTTATGAGGTAAGTTATAATAAAATTGTCATGAGAATTAAGTTTGACGTACTAGTACGTAGACGTACAGCGATAAAAACTTCTGTATAAACTTGATATAATCACAGTTTTAATTAACATATCCCAAATATCAGGTTCATTTCCTTTTGTATTCATTAATTAGCGAAGAACATTTATTTTTGTCGATTCAGTGGCTCAGAACAAAAGCAAAAGTATTACATCGAGTTTTCTTGCAGATATGAATATTTAATTGCGCAACTGTAATGAATTGAATAACTAACTTATTCTGAAATTAACTTAACTTTTGTGCTGTTTTAAATACACTTCGTATGTTGGTTCTACGAACTATTGTAATGCCTTTTTAAGTAAAAAACATTGTAGAGTGGGAAAATAAAATGTCATATTTTATCTTTATGTACATAATCTAATATAATTCAGGAAATGCTATAATCATAATCAGCAGAAAAACTAACTTTCTTCCAGGATTAAATTACACTACGGCTTTGTTAGCTTAAAAAGATTAAAACATCTGATTTTCCATCATTTTTAAATTTTGTCAGAATGGCTAGTAGTGAACTGGAATAGGAATTAATATTAACCGTGCTGAAATTCAATTTAGAAGCCGACGAGCTTAAAATAGTGCTATGCGAATGATACAGTAAGTTAATAAATTTTACGTTGGTTTCATTAATAAATAAGTTAGAAGTTCGTAGATTTATTCAAATCTGGATATTCAATATATTTCAGGTCTGCGTGTTTAATTTTATTCACAGCACGTAATAAGAAGTAGTCCCTTATGTTGGTCAGTCCCACTACTGCATTTCCATTTTCCCCGGTGAAAAACACCGTCACTTCAACAAGGAACCTACAGTAACCTCTCTCACTCATGCCTCGATATTCACTGAACTGAACGGAGAAAACGCCCTGACATCAAAATGGCCGCGATAGTCTCGCCCCTAACGGCTACAAGGCGAGCAATTTAATGGCATGACGTTTAATGACTTGAAATAGAAGTTTTCCCGCGTGTACAACAAACAAACATTTTCCGCCAAAAGAAGTAGTTAATTCAATAATATAATACGTATTATTTATTGGGTTTTTGCCTTAACGAACACCCTTAATAACTCACTGTTTTCCGGTTTTATACGGTCCCATTAAGCCTTTGTTCTCTCTGTTCATTAAATTAAATAATCATTATTGTCTACATTAATAGCTTCATCTTAAAATCCGAATCAGCATGGACATTTTATGTTTAATACGCTTAGGTATATCTAATTCCAAGTATAATAATAACTACTAGTTTTCTACCAATGAATGCTTGATTTCTTATTATATTTTTTCATCAACAATAGGGGTTGTTTTAATCTATAAATTATTAGTAAATAGTGGTACATTCTTTCTACAAATTTCCATCAAATTACTAAGGTAAATTAAAAGCATTACAGAACACAACTTAATTTGGAGTGTAGCGGTTAAGCTGCTGACAGTTCATTGCTAATACAATTCTTCATTCTAAAGATGTTTTATGTTAAATTGACACATCACTGTAAAACAAAATTGTAGTGTGGTAAAAATTTGTCTTGTTGACATGTTTCCTGCCGTTGAAATAAACCTGAGGTAATCTTCGTTGCTTGATGAAACTTGTCACCTGAGGGGGCTGCCTCTTACCATCAATCGCAGTCATTGTTTCAGAGATTATAATGAAAGTGACAGCCTAAACATTCTGTATCTATAAAATACGGTTCGGAATCTTTCGTTTCGTTTTAAGTAAAGCAGTATATGAATTAGAAATTGTTCCGAAGATGTTTATGATGGTATATGTCTCACAAATACTTTAGAAGGAATCTAAAAAAATGCTATATAGAACTTATTCTGTTATACTGAGAAATACCAATTATTCCTAAAACTAGGTTTAACAGCCAGCATAATATATAATTGGGAATATATTTCCCTGTAACTTTCATGAATACCTGATTCTGTTTTCAAGGAAGTTATCGTAAAGGGATATGAATCGAACAAACATATTTTCCAAATCTAATACTAATTTCACCCCTATCTTGGTGACATATCATATTCAAGGTGAATTCAACAGAAATAAAGTGACTCTAAGAAAACGCATTTAAGCTTTTTGTAGCAAAAATTGAACAAATAATGAAAAATAAAAATTGTAGGGAACAATGAGAATGTCTAGACTTGCGCATATCAACACAACGCGCAAGATATTGTGTGGTATATAGTGAGACCCAGAAGACTTAGAGGGGCCCAGCGTATTTCTCTCCGTAGTATTTAATGTTTTTTTTTTTGTGAGCATAGTTTTGGCGTCTTTGCGACGAGGTGTATTTTTTCTAGATGACATTACAATGTAAAGGATTATGTGCCCCATAACTTTTTGATAGAATCGTGGTAGGGTTGATTTGTTCATGGCATTGTGTTTCCATAGAATAGAAATTTAAAATTACACGTCACAAGGTAGGGGTTACAATTTTAAAATTTTTTTTAAGTAGATCCCTTCTCTACCCTTTTTTGAAAAAGGAGGGAGAATATTTTTATCCTTTAAAAAAGTTCCTAAAAGTACTTTACTAGGTATGGTGGAGGTTTTACATCGATATCGCAATACGTTTTAAAATATATCCAGGCGTGTTTCCGAGTTAGTGAAAAATACAGGAGGCCTCGGAAGCGTGCCCCTCCCAAACTCGGAGCAAATCATAAAAAAAAACAATCACATGCCACTAGTGGGAAGAGACAAAAACGAGACAAGATTTCGAGTACAAGAAATATAATTAGTAGGTGGCAAACATTTCCATGCAAAATACAATTATGCAGCACCACGGTGCACCGCGTAACTTAAAAACTAAATAACAACAATAAATATAATTCCAATAATGACAATAACATTAATAAATAAATAATTATATATAATAACACAGATAAAATAGAAAGTGTTGGTCTAATAATAATAATCATATATCAGGTAACCGGCAAGTAGCAAATTTTTAACTGGTAATTTTTATGAACTGAGGGGAGGAAAAAGGTTGTAGAATTTCTAAGGCCCACTCTAATTGTTTTGAAAAGTAATTTTGTTTCAAGGTTTGGTAGCCGAAACAATTTAAAAAAATATATATTTAAAGCCAATTTTCGAAGGACGGCGGCATGGCTTAGTTTCTTAAGTTTTGCCCTCCCACCGAATCGGAATTAAAGATGAAAATCACTCCCCTTCAGGTCATTGTATACTAACTATAATAAAATACTGGCTAGGTTAACTGGCCCTTCCTTCCAGGATCTAAATCATCTGGCGAGCCGCTCCCTCGCACCCCAGTACACATCGCAAGTTCAGTATAGAGAAAGTAAAAAAAACACATTTTCTCAATCCCAACCTTGTTCCAGCAAGCAAATGAATGGGAGCACTAACACTCCACGGTTGGATGCGCGGCTCCAATAGCGCTGGCAGGGCAGCCGGGCATTCAATTTTTCAGTTGTTTGTCAGAGGCAGGACATCGCCGCACCAGTCCCGCTGACACGGCACTCAACGGGGACCCTGATTTGAGGAATCCCTCAACATAACCCAGTAGTAGATATTCAGAACAACTTTACTACACACCCGAGAAATAATAAAAACTTAATTATGTTTGCCCACCAAAAGTAATACATAACAACTATTTAAATTTAAACAAATTAAAAAAAAATAAAACAGTCTGTAAACTAAACAGTATCCACTTTTAAGTATCAGAAGAACTATTTCCCAAAAAATACCATCTAACGAACACCAGTAGTATTAAAGAGATACACCTACTTGGTGGACAATATTAAATATTAACAAACAAACACAAATTTTTATCAAATATATAAACAATTTACATTATAGGCCTCTAGAAACTGCCATTACTAAAATGAATTAAGCGTGATAAACAATTACTTGTAACTATAATTCGCCTGGATTATTAAATCATTCTATTTATAATATTATAAATAATTTACATTTTCCTATTAAATATTTAATTGTAAAGGTAGGCATATATAATAAATTATATAATATACAAATAATAAACAAATACATTATTTCCCAAATAACAATAATCTAAATTTCTAATCAGTTCACACGCTACTATAAAGGACAATTAATTAAATAATAAAATTGGAAATCCCATGGATGTTGGCCACCCCAAATTTCTCGCAACGCAACACAAAACAACGAATGGTAACCAAAAAATTTGCAAAGTCTGTATCCGTCTCGCTCCTACACTATAATAAAAACCAAGGTGTGTACAACGGACATAACATACATTTCCGTTCGCCGAACGGGATCAGTCTTTAGAAAGCACAAGAGCGAAAGATAAAAAACTAAACTAGCATAGTAAATAAATTAACAAAAATTTTCTAGAAATACGTTCGATAAGACAGGAACGAACACTTTGCGACACGAAAACACGGTACACGACGGACACACAAATGTTAACAAAATAAATATATATAAATTACTTATAACTAATCCTCTCGATAAATATATCGTCCTGGGGGGTGGGAGGAGTGAAAAACCGCCAACTAAATAAGTTTAAGGAAGAGTGAAAAAGACAATTACCTGCCGAACAGTCGGTGAATTAGCCAGCCATGGAGAAACGGGAAGAACAGGAGAAACAGCCAGAAACACAGTAATGGCATTCTCCGAACGTAGTACTGACCGTCTCCGAAACAGTTAGCCAGAGCCAGTGCCGGTGCCGCGGGTGAAACAGCTGGTCTGGTATAAAACTTCAGTCAATGGTCAACCAGCTGACACTCAACCAGGCAGAATTAATTCAATACTCTGGACGGAGAGACTCCCCCACCGACATGACAAGAGTTGGCGCGAGGTCGGGCAAAATAAAAGACAAAAAATAAATTGTCCAAACTGAGCCCACGGGCTCAACCTCCCCCACTAAAAAAGGGGGTGCAACCCCAAACAAAACACTCTCCCCCACTGAAAAGAAGAACCAACAAGCTCTGGCACAGCGGGAAAACGGGACGTCGAGAACCCTAACAGGAAACGAAGTCCTGAGCAGGAGGAGCAGACAAAACACGATCCTCCTGAAATTTTGAGAGGCGCACTCTCTTGGAGAAAGTAAGAAAAAATAGAAAGAGAGTAGTAAAAATCGACGACCAACAGGGAAAACCAGGGGTGATCACAGTCCCCGGACACGCCCCGCAGAGCCGCATCCAGTATCCAGGAGCATGACCAGAGGTATCACCACGGGGGTGGCAAAGGGCCTTCAGATGAGAAAACGTGGGGCCTCTCCGCCACAACCTCCCCGATTACGGGATCAACCAACTAAGCAGTATAACTGGGGAGAGAAAACGAAGAATCCGGTGAGGACCTGTCCACCGATAGCAAAAGTTTTGGCTGCCCGTTTATTCCAACGGCCAGAACCATGACCGGAATGGGCCTTACAA
>NW_025783780.1:0-18941 GCF_021130785.1 Homalodisca vitripennis
ATCCGGCTTATCGTTCGGATTCATTAGGCACATTCAAGCCACAATTAATCTCTCGCACAATCATTTTTAGTATAATCAACGCGTAATTATTAATACGACAAGTGTAAAAGGTAGTCAGTGTTCAATAATTCCTTTCAACTGTTCAACGATAATTTAAAACAAACTTCATCTCCAATACACATTTCGTCCAATTTTATTTCTACGCATAACAAAATATTTGTAATTTTATCATATTTTATTGCATGGTGATTTGTAAATAGATGTGCATGCATGGACAACAGTAATGGTTCTCATGAGTAACTGTTAGTAATAATGTTTCTATCCTTTAGTATAAAACCAACTTATTTATTAAGATTGGTCCTATATGCGCCTACACCTTCAAACCATCCATCAACTTTAATTATTTCACAACAAATTATACAAATAAGTAGTACAGTACCCAAAGATTATAAATAGAAATAACTATGTATGTATGGTCCCTCACCGACAAGCCCGTTACGTGGCTTGGTAGGGACAAGTCCTATGTATTAAAAAAATCGAATAAATAAAAATGAAACTAAATGAAATTTCAAGTGGACACTAACATGGATCCTTCCCCAGACTGCAGTCCCAAAATAATACGACTTCTATCGCGCAAAAACGTATTATGAACTTAATATTTTTAAAACACGTTTACTTAGTTTCAGAGCATTTTATACTCTTCCCTCTTAACGCCCCAAAAGCACAAATAGATCTAAGTCTTTATGAAGTTACTTATGTTTGTATCTATTTTTTATTGAGATACAAATTAAAATCAATATTATAACGGCCGTCCAGTAAATGCATGTTTTTAATCTAAAGCTGTTTTTCCGAAACCCTGCCATATATGACTTATTTTTACTCATACCCGTCTGGGTGGAACCGATAGAATAAATTAGGAAATTATAAAATGGCCGGAAACTGCAAATTTTCTGGTCACCATGCAACTTTGTTTTTATTACGTAAGTATATAACATAACTAGGTGCTTCATTGGATAAATAAAATGAAAACTGTAACTATGGCATTTATTAAAAATATATTTGGCCGGAATTAAATTAAACGAGCAGAAATTGGGGCGCTTTTTAGTCGAAGTTTCTTTTCCGTTGATATAGTTTTGTATCAAAGCAAACAAGACAAACTCAATGGCCAACTGGAAATATTCAGTGACGTTAACACATTGTTTTGGAATGGATTAGTTAAAAAAAACCGATTCCCCCCCGAGATCATTATATGCAAATACCGATATATCCTAATTGAGTTCCTAACCAGAAATATAATACCCTTACACTGGTCCTAAACCTAAAAGTAGAAGTAGGAAACTTTATTTACCTTTTTGCATCTCTTAACCATGGGCTACTGTAGTATATTTAACCATTTAATATGTTAAAATTTATTGTTTGAAAAAGTATCAAAGTGGCTTCATTATATTATATAATAGATGCTTTATAAAATACGGGAGGCTACGTACCTCGATTTTAAGAATTTCGTGGGAATCTACAGGTGCTTCAGTGACTTAAATAGAAAAACTAAACCATTCGTTCATGAAATATCAAACCGTCCCATATCGGTTTAAATAGGGGGTTGTAAACCCCCTACATAGAACTACATTTTTCTGCAACGTTATTGTATGTTCCTAGAAACATTAAAGTTGGCTCACCATGATGCCTCATTAACGTAAATATAAAAATAAAACATAAAGAACAAACCAATACCTTAGACCGGAAATTAGATTACCATGGGTAAGAAAAAAAGAGCTGTTTTTTCTATAAATCAATAGACCTCTTGCAGGCCCATGTAATTTAAGCAATTTATATACTTGATAAGAGTAAACAATTCAACGCTACTATTGGTACGGAAATATATACTGTCTTATAAAAAAGAAACAGATGAGATATCACATGTACAAATATAATATCCTTGATCTGGGATGATAAAAAGCAAATGGTACTAGGGCACTAGGAATATAATACTTTAAATTGTGCTGAAAGGGCTGTAGAGAAAATATTATTTTTTACCAATGTAGGGATCTTCAGAGCGCCTACATGTATATGTTTATCATATTAAAAAGTGGCCTTAACTCTGTTTATGGGAGTGTGAAATAATAATTCAACAGAACCATAAAATTCTTATTTTTTTTTTATTTATGTTTTTTGAAAGCTGTCCTAAAAATCTGAAACAAGAGCCATTGGTAATCTTTTTAACTTTGGACCTCTCAAACAACGAACGCTAGTAATAATATGTACTTTAAGCTTACTTCAGATTCCAATAATTATCGTATGACTCCAAATTATTTTAGCCAATGCAAGTGCTTTCACTAATATAAAATAGTTGTTCAAGATATAATTAGGAAAAAAAATTGCTTCAAATTGTTGATGGAAAATGTTGGAGCTGTTCAAAAACGTATTGATGAAATTTGTGTTGGTTGTCATAAGAATTGTTTCACTGTGGCCCGAACTTGAAGGCCAAAGTCGAAATTCTTCTGATTTTTTTTCTATGGAAGATTTACAATATTTCCAATAACCTTCCTTTACTTTTAAGGGTGGTTTTCCATGCCATTTTAAAATTATCTACCTATAACACACCTGATTGCTCAAATAGAAAAATGAGTATAGAAGTCCGCGGGTACCTCTTGCTAGTCATAAAATAAAACCACATACAAAACATAATTTCAAGTTGTATTGTGTTGTATATGTTAAATAAATGGTTGTTTTAAAGGTTTAGTCAAGAAAATTATATCCATTTGAAATGGGTAATTTTATATGATTATTGTATAATATTTATCCTAAATCAAATGAATTGGCCCTTTACACATTCTTAAGTGTGAAGTGGTCCCATTGTCAACAAAATTGGGGCCTAGGTACAACAGGTAAAGAGTTGCTTTCAAAAGTAAATTAAGATGTGCTGCCATATAGCTTCCTCCCATTAAAAAGAATAATCACTGACAGTTCCAAAACATTTTTACCTCCGAAAGTAAATCACTTTGTTTAAAAATTGAGATTTATAATATAAAACGGTTACATATTATTTTTCACCTCAATCATCTTATAGGCCCCCCCTCAGCATAATATCAATAATTGGAATAGAATCCATAGTGGTTACGTAAAATGGAGATGCTAGTCATGACGCCGGAAGTTGACGCTAGATAGATTTAGAATGCTAAATACGGTACTACTTACAGTATTCTGATACACTGACGAAGGATGCTGTAAACCCCAATATCTAATCCTGCGTGTCATATACCAATATGAATCTGTAAAAATGATGGTTAGGACAGGTCTGTGGTGTCACCATAATCCATATTATATTGTAAAATTTATGGTAAAAGAGGTCTGAGTGGTCACATATCAATATATTATTTGTAAAAGTTATGGTAATGAGGTGATATTTCTGTGGTGTCCACATATCCATATTATTTGTAAAAGTTATGGTAAGAGGTGTGTGTTTAATTGTCACATATCAATAATATTTGGTAAAGACGATAGTAAGAGGTGATAAGTTTCGTCTGTGTTCAATAAAATACAAAAATAATATGCGAGTTATATATAAAATATTATTGACTAGAGTATCTAACAGTTGTAAGCTCATATAAGAAACTGTAAATGTTTTTAGTTTTTTTAACTATGTGGTCCTAGGAAAAGGTGAAATTATCACCAACCATATGTGTTATTGTTGTTTCACAAAAAAAATACGAGCAACCAAAAATTTCTTTACAGATTGCAATGGTGTGAAAGTTTGTCACTCTTTTGACCTACAGCAGATTCTTTAGACGTCAAACAGTATGCATTTTTTCTTTGATATCGGGGCAACAAATAGCAAAAAGCGTTAGTTTTAAACAATGAGAAATAACTAATACTGGAAGTAAAATTACAGAGGCAGAAAGTAAACACTTTTTTACTAACGTAAGATCTTTTGAACCGGGTATGTAATAACATGGGTGGAAAAAAACAGTATGGAAACGGCTTATTCACTAATTTTTGTATGGCTTCAACATTATACAAATTAAAATTTTGTACATCACCACTTTGTATTAAGAACCTAGTATTTTTTGTTTGAGACCAATGGGGACATTTTATCTTTTCAGAGAGGGGACGGGGGCCGCGTGAGGAGTCGGACGAAAATCTTAACATGTAAGCATAGGCGCGAGTTTTTGTGAGATATCAAATTAAAGGTCGTATTAAAGAGAAACTCATTATACCGCAAACCGCACTTAAAAAGGTTTGACACCTATCCAGAGTACGGGCCGTAATGAATTTCATGATCAAAGAAATTTAGAAATTTTTGGTCTTGTGAAGTAACTAATTTACTTTCAGTAGTATGTTTTTAATGTCGGTTATATGTAAATTTGAAAAACAATTTTCCAACAAAAAATTAATTTTTTTTTTAACCTCTACATATTGTTGGGATAACAGTAAATAGGGGTTTTTCCCTGTCTGTGGTCCTTCAAGAAACTTGAGAGTATTCAATAATACCCCCCCATAACTCCTTAATCAAACATGAGTGTCAAGGTCCAGTCCCTACCGCCGCCCTTATTATCTCAGGCACAAACATAAACCTGGTTTTTAGGGCAATACAAACAGTACTGGTCACAGCAAAACTCCACAGTGTTTTTGGTATTTTTAATATCAAGCTTGGTTTTTTTAGTCTACGGTTTATAATTTCGTCCACGTAAGATAAAGTTGAAAGTCTTCACAAGGAAGGTTACTCTGCGATAGTCTTATACATTTTTTTACTTAAATGTAGTTTATCATTATTATTCATACTCAATAGTTTTTAAAAGCAATGTCACTTATGAGTTTGTGAGAGAATCACGCTGCTTATGATGCGTGGGTATGGATATCTAGTTCGTCCCTATGAAGAAACAGCGCATCTTGGTGTGTGTTTTAGTGACACCTTTTTCTTGATAGGACCAGCCCAATTAGTTAAGTCAACAGTGTTTAAAAGACAGTAGAAAAGATTTGAAGAGAAGACTAGAACCAGGTTAAAGATTCGCGAAAGAAGTGGCACGCCTAAATCGGCAAAAAATGAACAAAAATCTTTGGATGGGTAACTCCCAAACCATTTGTTGAAAATCCAGCACCCTCGGCCAAGGAGTGGCTGCAGAAGATCTAAGAGATATGAGGCCATACCTCATTGTTTGAATGTCTTTATCACAAAAACAAGTATCAACCCTTTTTTAAAGTAAAACCCTAACCCAAGAACCTGCAGGGAGGATGATTTTGGATCGAAAAGGGACTGAATTTTTGCCGAAAATAATGATGAGAAAGTGTGACGAAATTTCAAAAATTTTTAAGTTCGAATATTGTTTTCAGATGAAGCTACATTCTTTGTAAATGGACCAAGTTTAAAATAGGCATAATTAGCCGTATTATACTGGGCCGACACATTCAGATCCACACTGGATGATAGAAGGCCACACACAAAGGCCTCAGAAAGTGAATATTGTGGGCTGGAAATAATAAACAATAACATTGTCAGGGGACCCGTTTTGTGAAAGAATGAGAAAATCTAACCAGGCGAAATTTTATTTATCAATATGTGGACAAATAACATTTTGCCCCAGCAGTCGCGTGCTCTTTCTTGGGGCAAATTTTAATGCCAGTTATGGTTTCAGTCATAGACTATAGCTCATTGCCAAAACAAGTGTTTTCACGGAGAGCAAGTTTGAGCACCTCCATTTAAAAGGTATGGTTATTTTTTTGTAAATTAACATAGATAATTTTTAATTTAATTCTTTGATAATTGTGTTCCATAAAGTGTTCATTTTTCAGTCCAGAACAGTTTTAACTACTTTGAGACCTGCTGAAATTGGCGGATAAATAATAATTAATCCAAAACGTTAACTTCTTGAAATTCAAACGGCCCGTAACTCTGGATAGGGCCCAACCTTTTTTAAAGGTGCGGTTTGCGGTAAAGAGTTTTCTCTTTGACTAGACCTTTAATTTTGATAACCAAAACTCGGCCTGATGACTTACGTTTAAGATTTTCGTCCGAGAAAAAAACTCCTCACGACGGACGGGTGCCGTCCCCCCTGAAAAGATGAAAATGTCCCCACGGAGTCTCAAAAACTAGGTTTCTTAATACAAGTGGGTGATGGTACAAAACATTTAATTTGTATAAGTGAAGTCCATACAAAATTAGTTGGAAAGCGTTTCCATACTTTTTTTCCCACCCTGTATAATATGTACTTTGATCTTATATTTTATATTTAATCTATGTATTTTTATAGTGGATACAAGGCAAACTGTACTATTCATTAGGACAAGAAATGGTGAATTAAGAGCCAGTGGCAATTCTTTTTGCTTTTGAACCTGTTTAACATGAATACTGAAATAAAATGCACCTTAAAATATCTTCTTCAAATTCAAAATTATTATGGATATCCATCATTTTTACATCATAAGTTATTATACTAGGAATACTACGGACTTTGTATTCCCTCCACTCTGGCCTAAAATTCTTACTTGGCCTAAATTCTATAACTGTTTGAGATATTCTTTCAAATGTTGTGCAGATATATTTTAGTATTCACTGGTACTTATTAAATTTGATGATAAGTGATGTTAGACTATCTGTTATTATACTAATATGATCCATAAAGACTAGGATATGAGCTGATGGTAGGTCGTAACAGAACAGATGATCTCTAAAAAACGGTCGTAAGAGGTGATGATCTGTACGTAATTACGCTAATATTATTTTTAAAGGTGATGTTCAGAGGTGATGATTATATTACACCAATATATATCATTTAAAATCGATAATGAGATGTGAAGTGAAATCTGTGTTATATCAATATGATCTGTAAAGGCAATGATTAGAAATGTCATTATTCCAATATTATCTTTAAAGACGATGATAAGTTGTGATGATATGAGTTTAAAAATTTACTGTCACAGAATCACAATATTGATGTCAATATAAAATCGTCTTCTTCTATTACACAATCACCAGGACAAAAATTAATTAACATATTTTCTGTCATTAAATCATCATCACCAGAATTTCAGAGCGTCCATTTTTCCACTGTTCGAGAATCATGTAATTTGACACGTGCTAGTTGACACGACGTGGTGAACGCCAGCCTCTATTCTACGACACGACAACTTTTCATTATATCACTACTTAGGCTAAGTGGACTGTTGGGAGGCTATAATTTATAAGGAATATATAAACATTCCTTGAACAAAAACTCATGTGAACTTTACTACCCTTTGGTGTCATGAATATTTATTATTTACAAGGAACATGTTATTTTATATTGCATAAATAATGCATAATCCAAATAATGTCCTTAGTAGAGTTCAATTTATATAGATAATTGGCTTTAATTAATAGAGCTAGCGAAGTGAAGGTTGTACTGTACATTAATGAACTGCATTTAGTTAAGTTTCAACTACAAAAAACGCCACTTAAAAGATATAAGCGAATTAGATCGATAAAATGGTTTTAATAATATACCTTTTTGAAATGCTCGTCAACTAACTCTGGTAATTCTTTATCTTGTCTACTTGTGTCTTTCTGCATGGTATATAAAAATATCGTTTAACTTATTTTTGAGTGCTGATAAAAACCCTTAATACAAGTATTTTAAATTGTTTGTTATCTATTTGTAATTTATTATTACGTATTAATTTTAGTTGTTTTGTGATTTGAAATGCATTTTAAAAGTCATGCATGGACTCAAAGTGAAGCATTATAGAAGCAACTTCCAGAAAAATAATAAGTGAATAATACAAAAAATAACGTGCGATCCTGAACTAACTCCACGAGGTGCATGGAACAACTATGGAAATTTTGTTGTTACGAATAAAGGATTTCTGACAAAGTCAAGATATTTTTTAGAATATTTAAGAATGTAATAAAATTATAGTTTTTAACGGAATGTTCTTAAACTCTTTCGAACAATATATTTCAGTTTATTTCAAAACATTGAAATAAAAAATAGCTCCTCTACCCCGTGGTAAAGTGAAAGCAAGTAGAGGGATTGCTTTTTGTGTAAGTGTGTGTGTGTGTTGTGTGTGTGTGTGTGTTGTGCAGTGATAAAGAGGCTCTAGTCCATTTCCTTTAGGGATCACGATTGACCTGTAAAAATATAGATAACTCACATTTGCAGGTTTTCAGATATGTCTTTACAAAGAAATACTTAAAATTAGGCCGATGGTCTTCGAGGAATCAGTGAAAAAAACGTTACCATAGGCTAAACAAGGGTCAAACTATATCATATTAAATATAAAGCATCCTTAGAAATTGACTAGAGGAAACTAACTGTATCAGCAGTGTTCATGCAAAAACTTCTGAGCAAGGCCACGTATAGCAAGGTTTTACTGGTACAATGATTTGAGCTTTCCATTGAAGGAGAAAGGGAGTTTGGTTACTTCTACTACTGAAGGTGATTGAATATTAGAGGAATATTGACCTTTTGAATGACTTCAACCTTGATGACTTTGCGAATTATAATGTCGTTGTGCTCCAGTTTGTAAGTTTAAACAAACATTAAGTACAATTTTTAAGAGTAAGGGTGGAATTCTAATTGTATACATACTTGTATAAACCCTGAAACATTTTGGGCATTCGTCACGATCAACAGAACCACCTTTAACTATCTTATACTTTACTTTATAGTATAGTTTCGTAGTATTCGAAAGAAATCTTATGTTTTCCATTTCCTCATTAAGTTTATTGCAATTCCAAAATTACAATCTAAAGGTTATTTGTTACTATTTCTATTTCTATTTGTACCCACCATTCAGTGTATGTTTGGTGACTGTTTAAAAATGCCAGTAATATTTACTAAAATATATAAACAGAACTACACGGATTAGCACTCGAAGTAGACAATTTCATCCAACGGATAAAGGATTTTTCTTTGAGTAGTCCATATACTTCAGCAGTAAGTCATGGCTGTTATAGAATACAGCGGTTTTCTCTGGCCAGGGTACGAATACGAGATAACTGTGTGTTTTTAAATTCTATGAATGGTTTTAACAAAATATTCTAACCATTCCATACGGAGATCAAAGCGTTGATGCAATCATAAACTTTCTTTAATATGTATTGAGTGGTCCACTAAATCTCAAGGGAACTGCTCAAAATAAGCCAAAAAGAAATATTACATAAAGCATAGGTTTGATAAGATAGAAGGTAGCAGACCATGCTTAAAATATCTTTGAAGTCTATAAGCAATGTGGGAAATGCTTCATCTCCATATGTAATGGTTCTAATATATTTAACCGTTTCATTTGCAAAAAATTTACTCGTTTTGCACAATTTAGTAGAAGCTCGGCTGAGGATTATGTGGATGATTTTTTCGATAGTCCTTTTTAATATTGTTTCGCAAGTCTTGCAGGTTTCTGGGATTATTTTGTCAATCTTTTCCCTTCACTTGAAGTACCCAACAAAAAATATTCATTCGGAGACAGGTCTGGTGAGCGTGGAGGCCAAAATTATTTGGCCGTTTGCTTGAAATTATTCTTCTTCCTGAAAAGCATTTCTATTCTTTCAACTAACTGTATAATAAACCACACCATCTTCTTGGAGCCACCCTCATCCACGTCCTTCTATCGCCTTCCAGTGAAGGAACTAATAGATCATTGATTTCAGGCGTTTTGAGTTAACAGTGGATTCAAAATATATTCTTCTAATAATTTTACGACTAGGAATTTGCTTTGTGACAAAAATTTATTAGTTAAGTTTAGTTCTACAGAGTTCCTCACACCATCAACAGTAGACTAGAAGAAAATCTCTGGGTCTGTTTAGATTAACTACTCAACTACCCGTATTTAGTAAGGTCTAAGCTTTAAATGCTTAGTAGCCTTTTTGGCAGATTGTGACTGTTGGGACAACCAATGGATTAACTAAACAGTATTGAGGAATGCACGGCCGCTTCCAAGGTTGTCGCACTCTTTATGTCTCACAAAAATAAAACCAAGTCATAAAGAGTGTGATTACCTTGTACATGAGCATTAGGCAGTTAAAACTTATGATCACAATACGGATAAATTTTTACGTGACAGTTAATATATCTGCTAATGCAGTTATGCAGGTCTGGTCAGTTTCCAGCACTGCAACTTTGTGGCCTTGCGTGAACAACCCCTACTAAGAACAACAATGGCAGTACCCGCACATGCACGATTAGCTTTTCATTGTTGGCCATTTTTAAAGGAGAGACAATACGATAGTAACAAACTGTTATAGTTAAATAATTATTCAGTTTTTTTTAACATTTTTGTTTATATTTAAAGTACGACTTTCAGCGGAAATACCCGTTACTTTATTTTGAAGCTGGAAACTTGACATTGAAGATGGCCAAAGTCATAGTATTTCATAGCAACTTTTTACAGGTCTCTCTCTGTGTTTAATATAGGAAATATGTCTAGTTAGAGAAGGCTTAGTTTCATTATTTAGAATAAGACTCATCACTATGTTTAAAATAGTTAAGGGCATTTCTAGGTAGAACCAGTGAGCTGATTCAGTGTATTTTGGACCTATCGTGCAATGTAAACAACGCTTTTTTCCCATTGCTGGAGCTCATCCCGGGGAATGTGTGTCTGCTGCCCGAGGAGTACATCGACGCACGGAAGAACTGCTCTTTGGATTTGCTCAGACTTATTCGGATCAGATCACTGAAATGAACCGGCTCATGAGCTGGATCCTCGGATCATTCAGATCACTGACGTCACTCACTCCGTCGGCTCGATCAGATCATAAAATAAACCAATTAAAAATAAACCATTAATTTAGCACATTATTTTATCTTGATGCAATCAATTATATTAGTTAAAATAATCAATTTTGCTTCAATTACTGAAAAATATAACGTAACAATTAATTTTGTTGTTTTTCGTCCAGTGTACCATGAAATGTAACTGATAAAAATCATCGTTAATGATATATTTACAAGTAAAATAAATTTTAATGGTTCCAAGGTTTTGTACGTAAAAAAAACATTTTTCAACTATCGTCCATAATAAATTCAGATTTTAAACAGTTTTATTCTATGTCTAGCAGAACATTCAGATCATAAAGAAACTACGTGAACCGAAGAATTTTTAAACTGGCTGGCGACTCTTAGCTCACGGGTCGCAATGGTTCGTTCAATCAACCTAACCTTATATTACATTAATTTTAGTGTATACATTGACTCTGTAACCATTCTTGATGAATGTGTAAATAAAGATATTATTGATTGATTGATTGATCAGGAGTCGGCTCACCAAATGACCCGGCTCATTTCATCACATGATCTGACAGATCTCAGATCATTTCGTGAACCAGATCAGTGAGCCGGTTCACGAAATGATCTGCGCATCACTAGTTTACCGTCGCATGAAATTTTCCATTTTCTCCCTCGTTTGTAACCAGTCTCGTCTATAGTGGTGTCGTCTTGGGTCCCGATGCCCATTGTGAACGTGGTTGCAATAGTAGTGCCTCTTTCAATTCTGCCTCATGTGCGATTTACAGATGGATTCCGTCCAAACTTGCGTCCTACTCCGATGCCAGTCACTTGTCAATGACAAGAGAGGTGTCGTTAGCGGCCCATTCTTCCGTGGACCGCGCTCAATCCTGGAGGTCCTTAACGAGCTGGAAATAGCCCCCATGAATGTAGCTAGACAAACGTCGATGGTTTGGCATCATTCCATGAACCCTTCTGAGGTGTTTCAGTTAAAAGGTATTATTATTCTATACATGATTTCCTGATCATGGGTCTACTGACTCATGAGTTTTTTAAGTGGTTTATAATTCTTTATTATTTTTTCATAAGGCATATTGACTGTTTCAATGTTTAAGTAAGCTATATAGTAACAAACATATGTTATTGCGAAATACAAAATCTATTTTCATCTATCTGATCTTAATTAATTCGTTTGTTTTCCATTCGTTTTTGAAAGACCTACTATTATAAATACTTTGATTTATGGAGAGAAAAGACAATTATCTCGCATATATGATTAAATCAATTCATTTCTAACAACATAATGGAAGGAACCAAATATGGTTAAACTCTCCCTAAACTTATGTCCGTATAGTGTGCTTATCCAGACAAAAGTTAAATATATATTTATAAACAAAAATTATAATTATTTAGATACTTTTATTATAAGTATCACTTATCATATACAACCTATTTGTTAAAGCTAAAAATCCAGTCGCGTGACAACCAATCCAGTAATTTCGGATTGGCCCCTGTCCAACGGACTATTCAGGTCACATTCTTGTAGAATGAATCGGCTACTAGTCCTGCTTGACAAACACACTGTAAACAAATGTTATGTAAGATTGTCACGCCGATAACCGTTGTCCTAAACAAGACGGCGATATTTTACTGCCACTTTATTTGGGCCAAACGAAATCTTTATCCTTCCGATAAATTTAATTAACCCGCTCAACATATATTTCACACCTTTCCAGAGAAAGTGGTTATTTGATCTCTGCCCACCATGACGTTTCGTGGCGAATAGAAGTAAAGGAGATTTTCTTTCCCAGATTTGCATTCTCGTCGGTTGCGTAATAGATAACGCTCTTGCTATGCTACGCCGTTGTTTTATTGTAATTCCCAAGAAAGGAATTGCCACGCAGGACCTCAAAGGACCGCTGAACGAAAAATTAATTGAAGGTAATTGAAGAACAGAAAATCACCGTTCTCCGATATTATAAATTGAGTGTAAATAAACTCATTAAGTACTCGTAACAGTCCATCTGACATTGTCGCTCTCCTTGGAAGCATGTCTGAAAGTTTATTATAAAATACTTAAAAGGTTAACAGTGTTTGGTATTCCTATAAATCAAATCATTAGGTATGAAACCTTAAACAGATGGCTTACTGTTATCTCGACAACTCTACGAATATCGAGTGGTACACGATTAAACGTAAATTGTCGATATATTGTACTGGATCGATAGTTCTAGTCTATTGTGGAGGATGACCCTTGGAATGGGTGAAGGTCAATGAATGGCAAAGGCTGTTACTAGCTGGACATGAGGGAGTGCTGTCCCCTTGCCCGCTTTGGGTAGGCTACGATAAGCGGGCCCGGTTTTTTTATATCGAAGAATGTAATCATCGATACCTAATATTCGCATCTCGAATCCTACACTATCAACTGATATAAAAGTATCTGTAGTCCTAAATAACAATCATATGTTTTAAATTCAAATATGAATATAGGAATACTCATAAATAATTAAGAATTGACATAAACAATAAACGAACCAGAACGAGATCGATCAAACAGAAAAACTCATATATAGTTATGAGCCACAATTCATATGGTTTGTGTCATAATTATTGAATTGTTTATAATTACACACGTAATTACATATTATTACGTATTAATGTATAATAATAATTATTATTGTTTTATATATATATATATATATATATATATATATATATATATATATATAATATATATATATAATACGATTACTTGTATTATTTGAAAGTATTTACAGCTGTTGATATAGATTAAGTTTAATTGTTCAAAATAGTTATTCAGTATCGATTGGTTTTATCGATGGTTATGATTAAGTCATATTGTTTGCCAATTTCGATATAAAAATCCGGGTCCGCTCGCTTATCTTACCCTACCCCCGCTTTGACTGGAGAGGGTAGAACAGAGATGGCCTTCCTTTCTTCCTAGGTAACATGACTGAGATATCCAGCTCGCAATCAATCGTCATGGGATCTCAACAGGATGCGTCCCCTACCACCAATCTAACCCATACTGAAAGTCCTGTTGCACTGCGAAAATCGTTTTAGAATTAAAATCTATGAGAGGTTTCTCAACATCTATTCCTAAATAAACAACACTTTTTGATAATACACTACACCGTAATGGTGCAAATAAAATCATGAGATATTGGATCATTAAGAAATTCGGGGGCAAATCTAAACCAAATTTCTATGGAATATGCAAACCATACATGATTAATGTTTTAACTACATAATGTCGATTGCTAATTGTGTGTAACTGATGACTTGCTAAAGCAGCAGACAAGAAACATTATCGTAAAACCCGAGTCTCCCACAATATTCAAGGTTTTTCCTCAATCATGAGTTAAAGGGAATATACTTTAGAAGATGAGATGGCCAGTTTATCCAACGTATAAAACTGTTATTAAGTTTAGTACCTAAACTGTTGTTGAAGGTCAAAAAATGAAATATAATTCGTAATTTCCAATTTATTCCTTTACTTGCGATCATACATTTTGTAACTTCCTCCTTTACTTTAACTTACTAAATCGTTTTACCGTTCTTAGCGATTGATAACAAAATTCATTTTTACTTCTCTAATGTCTAATCCAAAGTCTCTCATGTCATTTAAAATACCGATGTGTTGTGTATATAACCTATTTGGAGCACCAACCAAACCTAAGCGCAATGCCTAATCGAAAAATGTTTGAAAAGAGAATCTACCTTATAACAATTGAAATTATAGTTTACTAGCAGTTTCCCGCGGCTTCGCACGCAATTTCCCGTTGAAAACAGTACACTATATTCACTTATTCTTTTTCTATCACAATCTAAACATTGCTGAGATAATTGACAGTCGTTCCTTCGTGAGCCTCTTGGGCGCATTATGAAGGTATGTATCATATTCCTGCCTATATCTTTCGTGGTTTTTGCTAGGTGTTGATAAGTTATTCAGAACAGTTACTGTATACGGATGAATCTCGGTAAACTAATTAGGTTATAAAGAATCACATTCGGTCTGTTAAAATTAATTTTTCTGTCTAAGATATTTCCAGTATTATTTTAGGAGTGTGCCTTCAAGAAAATGTATCAAAGAAACCAAGTTTCGATCATAAAGTGTCTTCTTTCGGCTCTTTTCATTTACCTTCGATGTAACCAAATTCGATTACCTTATGTGCAAACATTCACAGATTTGTATAATGAGGTTGTTTTAATAATAGCGTTTAATAGTATTTTCTTTGAATTAAATAGTTTATTGATCATTGATGCAATCTGAATTTAAAAACACTACTGATCAAGCACTTTACAATAAAAATGTTTTAAATTTTAAATGTAAACTAATGTTTTCTGCCTCTTTGATGAACTTCAGCTGAAAGTATTATCAGCTGTTAAGTATCAGTTCGCTTTGTATTACGTGTCGTAGCGCAGTCTGTCGGATCCAATATAAAACACACCAACATCAACAACAATTTATAATTAAAATATTAATGAAATAAACTATTAAAATTGGACCAAATACCTTTCTAAAAGTATGCCTATGTTACTTCCAGGAACGTTTAGAATCACTGTACAAAATTTCACGATGTTTCGTGCATTGGTTCTAGAGTTATAACGGAACATACAAACATTCGCATTTATATATATATATATATAGATAGATATTGAACTTTGTATTTCATATTTTATGCTATGTATTTCCACATTTCTGTTTGTTGTTTAGTTGTAAAATTAAACGTAATCCTCTTCATCTCCTCAAACCAGATGCTTTAAACTTTTTTAGCAGTTCTATAATTTATAAAGTTATAAATCTGTTAGCGGTAAATAGTGCCTACTTGGTTTAGTTTTAAATACCCTACGCCTCAATTATATTGTATTAATATGAAAAATATTTGTTTTTTAATAGTAGTTGTATTTCTGCTAAACAGTGCTGAAGTTTGGGCCTTAGAGCTTTTTCAAATAAAATTTCACATACCTGCAAGCAATTAAATTCAGGTTTTTAAAAATATTTTTTTCACAAAAGAGAAAAAATTACTATAAGCCTTTGCTACTACTTCCCTATAACAACTCATTATGATACAAACCAACTAAAATATTAATACACCAACAAAACTTAAATTAAGCTAAAAATCAGTAACACTACGTTTCGACATCTGCTATCTAACAATTTCCTCAGGTGGAATAACTAACCTACACATCACTACAATTTAGGTTAAAATACAAATCATACACTGCATACTAATCACGCAATCACTAATTATTAACACCTAACTAAAGAATGCGTTCACAAAGAACTGCACTTAGCGGACCAACCCACTGAGAACTGTTATGTTCTCAGTGTTTGTTTTTTATTAAGTGCAAGTTTTATAGACGTAATGTACGCGGAGTTGACACACTATATGGTTGTTGTAATTCCTGACTATTCCTGTCACAAGGCTTTAGTATGTATAATTAAATTTCAACCAAGATTATAGTTATATATATAGTTGCTTATTTATCCACCTGAGGAAGAGGTTAGATTGCAGATCTCGAAAGGTTGTGTTTACTGCTTTGTCCATCGTCATAAACTAATTTAAAAACCCTTAAATGATTTTGTTTATGTCTCAAGCCGCATGCTGTATCGTGCAATGCCGCTTTATATATTATTGTAAAAAATTGAAAATCCCTTTTCCACTTTTATCCGTGCAAGTTAAAAATGTTGCAGTAGTATGTAAATTGCAACGCATCCGCTCAACTACTCAGACGCTCGTTGACCTCACATTATGACGGAAATTGGCTTGTTTACCGACACAAGTGTTCCGCACGAGGGCATCTGGACAACTGGGGCTAGGTAACTGGTTGCTAGGCAACACCGGAGACAACTAGTTCACTGGTATAACCGGTTGTAATACGTTACCAATTTTCCTATTGACAAATGTCAAAGCTGTACTGAACTTTCAATAGTACAGAGGTTCTCTACAAATAAATTTTTAACGAGGTGCAGGATCAGTAAATAAATAACTACGTGTTTGCACCATATTTATTAACGCAATCTTAGTATGCATTTCCAGTTGTTGTAATGCAAAAATATGATTTGTAAAGGGAGGCGAATAAAATTAATTCATTACAAGCAGTAACAAGACTTCAATCGTTTAAACGATTAATAAATACACTCATATAAAACAGTGTTTGTAATTCATTGCAGAGTAACCACTAACGCAGCTTGTAGATTTTATGTCCATAGATCCCAGATGGCCATATGAAACTGTATTTTTAAGAATACATTCAGCATCGAATGAGAGCTTTCAATTATTTTACAATATTTTCCAGTTTTATATTATTTTAATTTCAGACATCAATCGTTACAAACGGGTCTAACTACCATCCTACCTGCTACCATCCGTAGATTGCTACCATCCTACTTACTAACGCTTACCACAGCGGTCTCTCTAGACTTCTTAGAGCTGGAAGTGATGCTGCTCCACATGTTGACTTCTTCAATGAGACTGTGTCGCATCATTCAGAAGAAAAGTGGCTTCCCTTGTAAAGACCTAACTACCAGCTTGACTCCACGCGCGCGCACACACGCACACGCACGCCACTCTAGTATGCATGTGGCGGATGTAGTCACGTACTCACAAGTGTTAATGTTTTGTAATTATTTAGATATTTAAGATTGTTGCCAAATATTTTTTTATGTTTACGCAACTTTTCTGGCTATTTATCTTTTCTTGCATGTTGCTGGTTAAAATATTCTTATTTTTGCATATGGTTATTTGTCAAATATGTTATCACTTTGTTGTAATTTTTTTCTTATCACACATCAAAAATGTATTGCTGTTGCTCGTTTTGATATATAAGTATCTATTTATGTCTTTGCTTTTTTGTTGATTGTTAACTAACTTTTATGAGGATTTATGAGAGGCATATGATCTGGAGTAATGTGTGGAAGTGTACGAGTATGGTTTGGTGCATCTGTGAATGAATAACTACGAGTATTTACAAAATGATTTAGTGACATTTGCAATGCAATGTAAAATTGTAAAAATGCAATAAAATATAATTTGATTTGATTTGAACTTATATTTCTTTCTTATTCATGTGTTTAGTTGATTATTTAATTTTTAACACTGTTCGTTATTTAATATATATAGAGTAAATATTATTAGTGATATAATCGTTATTAGTCTTTTTTATCTTATTTAATTTTACTACTGGTGTAATTACATTAGAAAGAATAAAGAAATACATAAATAACTGCTTCGAGATGTAAACATGTCAATATATATATTTATATATATTATATATATATATAAATTATTTACTATATACATAAATTTTTATATACACTACACATTTAAGTAATTTATATAGATGGGCAATAGCACCTTTATGTTAATTATCAATAGACATTGAATCACAAAAAGTACTTGTCTTCCGCCCGGGGACAAAATCGAACCCAGGATCTTATCCACTGCAGGGTGAATGTGCTATCCACTACATCCCAGAGCCCTTAACTTTTTAACGCATTCCAATGTATTTATTATTTAATTTATTATATAATTGTATATATATATATTATTCATACATTTAAATCTATTACCAATATATAGTAAATAGATTTATTACACAAACCAGCTTTGTGGATGTACATGGTAGCACATTCACCCGGCCAGTGAGAGATATCCGGGTTTCGACTCCCGGCGGAGCAAGATTACTTTTTGTGATATCAAATGTTTTTATTGAAATTAAAAATAAGGGCTATTGCCATTTTATACAATGTCAATGTAAATAATATATATATATAGTATAATATAATATATTTATACATATACTATATTAATAATGTATGGTGGTGTGTTATGTATGTATAGCCTTCATTAACCGAAATAAATTTTCCATACTTTCGCTTCGCTATTGTATCGAGATGTAAACCAAAAGATCTTTATTTTATAATATTTTAATTGTTGCCGTGCCGGCCATTTTCAAATACCATGTAATCTCAACATTACAATTCTATTAATATAAATACTTATTTATTCTTTATTTTTTATAAAAACAACGTTTAGGCTCACTAAAAACGCTTTTCCTTTTAACTCACTCGTTTAAGAAATAGTCCATTTAATTTTTTTACGGAATGATCCACGTTTTTAACAGAGTGATTTAAGAACTGACTCATGTAAGTAATTTTCAAACGAAATAAAAAAGCAAATGAACGTCCAATCGCTATTTGTTACATCGTGTGTACGTTCACTA